>NW_015150718.1:679138-697951 GCF_000732505.1 Cyprinodon variegatus | reverse complement strand
ATATTTTTTTGAGATTGGATGTAAGCCCTTCTTTTGTGAAGATTATTTTTGGAAAATAAATAGAGAATACTTTTTTTTATGCCTTTGTCCTTGTGCCTTACTGGTTGGACCACCACACCGATAAAGAGTTTGTTGCTAACTTTTACGCAGACCAAAAGAAACGTATATTTACCCCTCACTCCCAAGTAATGCGGAAAACTAAATTTTCACAAATAAAATCTATAAGAAAAAAATGTTAAATACAATTAAAAAATAAATCATTATTTTCCATTTACTAAATATGTTTTCTGTTTGGAAGAATAATGGTTCAAAATTCACTCCATATTCTCAAAACAACTTTTCACTCAACTACCTGAAATGTCTGGGTTTTGTGTAAACATACACATGTAGCACCATGAATATTTGCTTTTTGTTTTTATAACAGATTTTTTTTTTTTTTTACATCAGAAAGTTAAAATACATTGGTAAGCTACAAGCCAAACAATAACCAGAAATAAAAATAAAAACAATAATGTATGACAACCACTGAATCATAATCCCATTTCAGAGAATATTTCCTTTAATCTAACCTTTTTGCAGGATATTGATGAGAGAGAAGATGGGAAACATTATCTTCTCCATTCTACTCTGTTCAAAGGTAAGATGTAAGAAAAAAAGAGGGTTTGGGCTCTGTGGTTGTGTCGCAGCAGTCTTTAGGAACCCTGTTGCTCTCCTGAACATCAAAGTGACCATTTGCGCTGTCAGGTGCCATTAAAGGACATCATGAGGAGGATAAAGACCTTGTAAAAATAGAAGGAGATGAAAGAAGTACTCTGTCACTCACCTGGATGCTGCTTTTACAGCAATGGAACAAAAAAAAACTTGACAAACTAAACTTATTCTGAAAACAACCAACGATTGTAATTCATTGAAATGCTATAAATATGACAATCAGCTCCCTTTGTTAAGCAGAATAAATATGTTATCCGCTCCACTTATGGAAGCTTTTCATTTTATATATATTTTATAAAAGAATTGAAAAACAGAACTTAGCAAAGACAATTATTCATTTATTGCAGGCGGAATACGCAAATGACTGACAGATTCATTTCTGCGTCTGTCATATGGAAACCTTAGCTTCACAAGTCCTGGATTAAGACACCAAAAAACATCTTGCGCTTGACATCTCATTTATCATGGAAGGAGAAGAAAATAGGAAATGGCAGGGCCGTTTGGTGTGGAGACGTGCACAGTGTTGGAGGCGATGTTTGAGTCTGTGCTCCTGCATGTAAAATCAGAGCGTAGTCTGAAGGTGTGTCTGCACTGAACCGTGTCAGAGTTAGAGACAAACTGGACTGTGGATGCTGAGAAGGCATGATTGAGGAATTAGCATCTTTAATTCCTCTTTCATTTCCACAGCATAACGGAGCAGCTGTGGTAAGATGCTGGTAGTTTTATATTCCTTAACTTTACATTTCAATTATCATCATGATATACAAGGCTAAACAGGAAAATAACAAATGCTATAACTGCGTCAAAGATCGTCTTTTGGTTTTCTGATGAATTCCGCGGTGGCGTCAGCCGATAGCGCACACATATCTACGCCTGCTAAAGAGCCCCGTAAGTCGGGATCACTGTGGAGCTGGTTTACAGTTGCATTTTTTTTTATCTCTGCTTTTTTTTTTCTATGTCTGCCTCTGTCTCCTTGAACCCCAGTCGGCCTCAGCAGATGGCCGCTCACACTAAGCCTGGTTCTGCTGGAGGTTTCTTCCTGTTAAAAGGGAGTTTTTCCTCTCCACTGTCGCTACAAGCATGCTTAGTGTGAGGGATTGTATTTGAGTCAATGAGTTGATGCAATCAACTGGTTTTCCTTGGATAGAAAACTTTGAATGAAATTGACTGGATGATCTGGTTGAATTGTAACGTGCCTTGCAATGACGTGTTGTGAAATGGCGCTATAGAAATAAACTGAATTAAGTTGAACTAATCTCAAAAAGGACTGAACACTATCAGGATGGTCACTCTCTATATAAGCTTATTCTATTATGATTAAATGGTTTATGGTCTTCTTTTTATACAGTAGCCATATTACATAACTATGCCCCTTTAAAGTTGTAGGGAAACAGCTGCTCCAAGCATTGCATTTCCGAATTCCCACGAGTGGTGCACGCCTTTACACGAGTGAATAAACTGAATGTGATTGGGCGGGATTGTTGTGGCGGAAGGTTCGCAACAAGTTTGATTGTGGCCACTGTCTTGGAAGCATCTTGCTAACCAGTTAGCAACTTAGTGCTAGTAGGTTCCCAATGGGAAATTCCATTGTGACCAAGTAGCACTAAATTGGTGACTTAGAAACGACGCTGTCAAGGAACGCTATGGACAGAGGAAACATGCAAGAGGAGGAGAGTTTAGTGTCGGAGGTCGAGGATGAGTCTCCTCCGTCATACATTTTTTATTTAGAGGAGGAAAGCGGGGATGAAGATGTTGTGGAAGAGGACGCCAGGGCGGCAGAAGCTTGGTTTGGTGTAGAAGGCTTACAGTCGTACATGTTTGAGCCCTTGCCTCGCAACGCTCAGTTCTGTTAGCTCTACGCCTGCTGAAGACACAGACGTCCATCCCCGTGAACACTGGGACGGAACTCACTGGGAAAGGACATGATTCTTATTTCTTATTTCAACTGTTGCGTATATTAGCTGTGACATATGAATCAAGATGATATGACCGAAAAATTAGATTGACAGATGACCGTTGATATATGATTGGCCAGATTTAGGTGTTCAGGCTGACGTATAACTAACTTGCCTGCATAAGATAATGAAAAAAACACAGATTTTAAGACAGGATTTTTATTTTATTTTTTTTGACATTTTCTAACTTCTGGGACAATGTGGTCTGATAATGAGTACATTTATATACATCTTTAAGCCAGAATGATTTGACATTTAAATATGATTTCCCTACGACTTTAAAAGGAACTCTCTCGGAATTAAATGTATTTTATTAAGGGATAACTGACCAGGAGGCAGAGTGGCGCAATGAAAAAGCTGTGTACATGCTACAGCATAAAGCTTTTTAAATACTGCGTCCAGATCATGGAGATTATTTGAGATCGTGTTATATTTGGATCAACCTCTTCATTCTTTGGTTCTGATGTCATCATGACTGTAGCCACTGAAATGAACCAGACTAAATATAAATCTGTTACTTTCCATTTAAGTACTCTCAGGTTACTTTGTTGTGCCCTGTTATTAAATAGTTAAAGAAAACTAAGTAAAAAATTTCTCTTTAAATTCTTAAATAAATAGTTTGTTCCTGAAAAATAAAAAGAATGGCTAGCTTATTTTCTATAAATGCTATTAGACACACTTCTCCGAAATCCAACAGGACCAGAGCAGCAGTGCAAAGCAAACATGGTGCTCTTATTTACTACAGTTTTTGAGGGTACTTGAGTCTAGTGGGTCGACATGTTTCACAGGGAGAGCAGTGGGTGGTAAATGGAAACAGCATGAAACCTTAGAAAAAAAATCTATTGTGAAGCTCTGCTGGAAACTGTGTAAAAAAAAACACAAACAAGAAAACGAGATAACAGATCATTTTGTAATAAATACTGAGAGGAAAATCTGGATTTACATACTAAAGAAGATTGACAGAGCAATAAAAGGGGAAATAATACCGACACAGTCTAAGATCTAATCAATTAGCCGTGATTCCACAGTGGTGATGAAACCAAAGCCTGTTTCACAGCTAAAATCCAAACTCTGTTTAGGACCACAGAGATATTCTACTGTACCTCTGATGTACCAAGGGGGGAGGGAACCAACTATTTATGACAGAACACTGAGGTTGGAACCTTCTGCTGCTTTGCAGCAAGAAGGTTCCAGGTTTGAATCCCGGCACAGGGTCTTTCTAGATGGAGTTTGCATGTTTTCGATGAGCATGCGTGGGTTCTCTCTGGGTACTCAGGCTTCCTCAGACAGTCCAAAAACATGACTGTTAGGTTAATTGGCTTCTCTAAATTCTCCTTAGATGTGAATGAATGGTTGTTTGTATCTGTGTTGCCCTGCGATAGTCTGGCGACTTATCCAGGGTGGACCCCTCCTCTCGCCCGTAGACAGCTAGAGCGACCCCAAGAAGGGATCAAGCATGACAGCAAATGGATCTATGATTGAGTGAAGCTGAATAACAAACTTTAACAACTGCAGTTAAACCAAATGTAGCAGCTTCATGATTTTTGAAAAACGTGCTTTCTAACAGAAATACTAAACCAAGTGTTAAGACATAACTCGAGCAGCAGTGAAACCACTAAAATAAAGAACTGACTGATGGCTGAGAAGCAAATCTTAAAGGTATAGTGGAGGATTTTACCAACATTTTTGAAAATTATAAAAAAAAATTTGAATCCTACTATAATTTTCTTTTTATATCATAAATATTCCCAAGCCAGAGGCTTTCAAGTCAGATTTACCTGTTTGGACATTTTGCAGGACACAAAAATCACAGTTATGGAATAGCAAGTCAAGAGTAAGAAGGAATTTTTCCTTCCAAACAAAAGCACAAATTTTAAAACCACATCATGATTCGTATTGCATTTGCTCAAAACGTTGCACCAAACACAGAGTGGTTCTGCTCATCCTGAAAAGTATGAATCTGTGCTTGGATTTAATGCATCCAACACCTCCTGAATACTTAGGTGGAGATAAAACCTGAGCTCTAAGGTGTGTTTCTTTCTTTTTGTATCCTCTGCAGTAAACACTGGCATAAAATGTTGTCCAAACAAATAGAGAGACAACTTTATATGGACTCCTTTTTTTAAAGATGTGCCTTTTACTGTCAAAGAATTCACTCCAGAGGGACAGATGAGGAGAGAAATCAAGAGCATAGGGTGTTTGTCCAGGAAATGCATGGATTCAAAAACACGCCAAACATCTGGTAGCAGAAAGCTGTGCTTAAAGAGGAGCAGAGCAAATCTGTAAAGAACCAAACATTTGAGTGTGAGAACAAAAAAACATTAGAGCATTTAAGTCATGCTTTCGCTCCATTTAAAAATATATGCTCTTAGAAATTCAAGAGAAACAAATTCTGAAAAAAATTTACCAGATTATCAGTTTTGTATACTTATCTAATCTTGTAAAAGGCAAATCAATCACACTGCCAAAATTGAAATATAAGAAAAATACTTTTAAATTGGAAAAAGTGTAGTTCCCTTTAAAATGTTCAGATAAGTACGACTACTCGTCAATGGAATAAGAGGATTTATGTTTAAAATATGAATATGTAACTAAATTATCTTATTTTGAAGGCAAAAATACTCATTTTATTTATGTGCTTAAAGTGAGGGCAAACACAATTACTTTAATTAATTTTGCAGTGTGCTTGGAAAAAAAAAAGAAGAACAGGCCATCCCACTAAAAAGAGCAAGTTTTTAAGTTTATTTGCCAAAATCAAAACTATAAGCATGTTACAGATAAACAATGTTTATGTTGTTGACGATTTACACTTTTAAAAGCACATAAAGTGATAATGTTTATGATTCTACGAGAGTTTATCACAGCCGTCTCCTTGGAATATAAGTCAGAACGGTTTTGTGATCAAAACAGTTTTTGGTGAGATTTATATCACATACAATAACTTTAGATGACAATGAATTTACAGGCCAATTATTCCCACAGTTTGGACATCATTATCGTTTCTGTTGTCACTCCACTGGTTATCATTTCAAACCGTAAAACTTTGGCACATGTAGTTAATGTAAATTAATACGTGCCAACAAGCTTTTTAAGTTACAACTGAATCAGGTCTAACTAACAAACGCATAAAACTGCTTCAAATAATTTGTTCAGGAGACTTATTAACTCAAACTGTTTGAAACAATTACTGTAATAAATTGCTTGCAGGCGTTTTGATCAGAACAGACAACATTTTGCAAAGGAAAGGTTATTTTTAAGAGAGCTGAGTGATGATCTGCTTGGCTCTGTTTGAAAAGATGCCTTTCCACCCCCTAATTCCCCTCAAATAAAACCCACCCACCCCGGTGGAGAAATGCCTGTGAGTCACCATGAGTGCACCTCAGCTCGTGGCCAAGAATGCATCGTAGAGGCAGTGCTGACTGGAATCATAATTTGCCATTTCCACTGTAATAAGTGAGTGAAAGGGAGGGGTGGAGGGAAATTCACAGAAACAACAAAAGAGACCATGCATCTGCATATGAGCAGCCATGTCTCCATCGAACTACAGAAAAATATGAAGGATAGATGAATAAAGGTTATTAGCTTATAAAAAAACTACTTTATTTTTTTCCCAAAGAAAGGATCAAAAATGTTTCCATCCCAGCAGGAAGGAGAAGCTCAGCATCTCCAATAAAAGTGAAAAACAATCTAATGTAGTTATTTTATAGGCTGACATGAACTGAATATTAAATATTGCATGTTCTCCTGACTTCAGGCTGGCAGTGAAAAGGTTCTGATTGATTATCATGGTTGTTTTCCCACAGTGTTCTCCGTTATGGAGGGAATTGTGTTGCATTATTGATCAAAATCATATTAATAAAATAAAAATATTTCAAATAAGAAAAGATTCAGTCCAGAAATGAAACTATAAGAAATGTTGGTTAAAAAAAAGTTGTAGAAGTTATTTTGCTGTTTTTTCAGACTGTATTTTTTCAATTCTATTCAGTTTATTTCTATAGCGCCAATTCACAACACATGTCATCTCAAGGCACTTTACAATCAACCAGATCATCCAGTCAGATTGATTCAAAGCTTTCTAAGTAAGGAAAACCAGTTGATTGCATCGAATCATCGACTCAAATGCAATCCCTCACACTAAGCATGCTTGTAGCGACAGTGGAGAGGAAAAACTCCCTTTTAACAGGAAGAAACCTCAAGCAGAACCAGGCAATATTTTCAAATTATGTAACGTTTTACAGCTGTTTTAAGTTTTATTTATGCATTTATTTTTATCTTTCCTTTTTTCCCAAATATCTCCCTTTCTGATTGTGTTTTATAGATAATTCCTCTTCACTCAGGTGCAAAGAAAATTCGAATGTTCTGCATGGACATTAGCAACGTTTTGGAGATCTATGGAGAGTGTTTGCATTGGATTTGGAGTGAAAAGAATGTCATCTGAGAAACAATTCATAAAATTAAATATGAAAAAGAAAAAGTGGAAAAAAATATGATTTGAAAAGCGTAAAATATGTAAAAGTGATGTTTAAATCTGAAAATAAAAACTTATTTGAGAAATTAAAATCTGAGAAAACATGAAAGTTACTACTCTTAAAACCTTTTTTGAGTTAGACGTTTTTCAATATATAATTTCTGGATTACATTGTTTTTAAATTTCCTTTACCATTTTTTTTTTATTTCCATTGTCAGTAAACTGAATTAGTTTAACACCCCACATCACAGGACAGACATTGATTTTTTTACCTTTTTCTAAGTTTGTCAAACTAAACATTAGTTGTATTTTTTAACAGTTTTTTTCTATTGCTAATCTTACAATGATTGTAAAAGAAAAAAAGAGTCTTCTAGAGCCTAATTAAGCAAACAATTTATGTATAAAAGAAACAATTAAAATCAACTTTGCAAATGGATGCAATTCAAAACAGTTATTAGAGGGAGATCAGACTGTAGATAACTGGAAAAACATTCTGGAAATATGCTAGGGAGTTGTGTTTCAGATAAAGCAGAGCCGAGGTCAGACATAGCCTAACTTTTGTTTTAACTGCACAAAGGAATGATAAGGAAGTAAAAAAGAAAAACACTTTAGCTGGAATTGGGTTGTCGGTTACAGACGTGCAAACATGGGGTGCTTCAACTAAAATGAACGCCCATATAGCCATTAAAGCTCCTACCGAGCGCCACTTAAACATTACACTCATAATGTACCAACCAGTACCAAGAGAGGGCAAAAAGGTTTTAAAGGTAAAGAGAAATGAATTTTTTTTTTCATTCATTGCAGAAAATATAAGGGCTGTTTGTAAGTGTTAACCTGAGTGAACTGATTCCAAGGTAATGACAGAAAGCTATCAGACATATTGGAGGAAAAGAAGCAATCATCTACCTGAAAGTCTAATTTGAGGGGGAAAAAATGGTACAGCAGAGAAAATGAAAATAATTTAGGTGTCCATAGTGGAACATCAAGTTTCTTCAGACAGATGATTTGCAGGAGAATCTACAGGACATGGAGGAATATGGAACTTATATTCTGTAAAAGTAGACTTAGTGCTTTGATAGCTTTGCTACTTTAAGCTGCCTTATGCAAGAATTGTAGCCAGGTAAAAATAAAAGTAAAAGAAACGTTTTTAACAATTTGGAATGATAACTTTATAAAAGTACAAAAAAATATAAACATTATGTTAGGATCATTATCACTGATGATGCGTGAGTTTATTACACATTAATATTAGGTGCCTGTTGTCGGTCAGAACTGATGTTTTTTGTCCGCAGTGGTTTATCGAATTAGGCCAGCCCTTCGGTCTGGATATACAGTTATAATCTTAATTCTTCAAATATTTGGGAATGGAATGAGAGCGGTGTCCTTCAGCTAAGAACAAAGTATAATATTTTGATAAGGCTGGAGTCATGGATGTCTTCTCATCTGCAAACGTATATGATGTAATGATATGACGATGTGGCAGAATGGAGTTGTATAAGATGCTTCTTTAACTGTTAATTGGGGCCACTTCCCGAGAAGTGAGCCCGGCTGGTAAGCAGCTGCCTTCTGTAACCCTAAGCAACTTCTCTGATCTGCGCCTTTGCTCTTGTGATCCCTATGGACATCTAGGGCTTTGGGTCCCCCAGCGCTTTCGTCGGTGCTCTGGAGGGGCGCATCTTTGGCTCTTCACAACCACTAGTAAGCTTTTTCCCTTTTGGATAAACTTTACATGCACAAGTGCACTCTCACAAACAACTACAAGTGCTTGGTTCCACGTACCTAGAGATTCACTTCCATACAGAAAGCCCATATTCTGATCTTCAGCTACCACAGTATACATGTCAGATTAAATAATACTATTTATACTTCAGTGATAGTACCAAGGTGCTACTTTATTGTATCTTTAATACTATATCTGTTGGTTGTGCTGTACTTTTTTTACATCTCTCTTGCCGGTGATGAAGCAGACTGAAGACATTTTATAATTGTTTTCCTTTTATCTCCTCTTTCTTTCATCTTTTCTCCTTTTTCTGTTTTTCCTTTCCTGTTCTACTTACATTGCAGTGTCCATATAAACCGTAATTCTCCCTGTATGATAAATAATAAAGCTATTTATAAGCATAAATCAAGCGGAACACTATGGCGATAGCCGTACTGCTCCACTTGTGAAAGTAAAATCTGTTTCTGTTCGGTTCTTTTTGGCATCATGACAATTATTCTTATTGCCACATTGCCAGACAGGACACTGAAAAAAAAACTTCTCCAGTCTGAGTAAGATTTCGATTTCTATCAAAATCTGCTGTCATGTCTCATGGTTATATAATACATATACATTATGAAGTGTTATTTAAAGAGTTTGTCCCCGAGTGATCTCTTTTCAGGAAAAAGAAGTGGAGAGAGAAATCTTCAAGGTGTAGACACAGAGCTTATCTTTAACAATTAGAACAGAAATGTTTCACGACATCACTGGCCACTTTGTTAGGTACGGCAGAGTTGTGCCACGTTTTTCCCTTCAGAATATTTAAAGTGGCAGAGTTCTCCAAAGGTTCCACAAAGTCTCCAGAGAAACAGTTTATGTTGACATCATGAAACCAAGCAGCTGCTGCTGGATTGTTAGCAGCACATCCAAATGCAAATCTTCACCTTCTGGAGTACACTGGAGACATTGTTAGGCTACTGGTTATGTATTTTTATTTGCCTATCTGACTTCATAAAGGATCCTGACAAGTCACTGCCAAGTCAGCCACTCAGTCTCTACTTGTGTCAACAGTCAGGTTTTAATCTTCATAGGTTTTGCTTCTGATGTTTTTATAACTATATTAATTCTGTCCATGGGATGCTCCCTCTATTGCCTTGGTCAGTCTTCAGACTTCTAGGAGTTATTCTGTAATTTTCCTCCATTATTCTCTCTTTTTTTCTCTTCCTCTACCCTAAATTTGTATGTCCTCACCTCCCTTTCTTTATTTGTGCCCATTGAATTTCATTTTGTTGTTTGTTTTTTTTCTTCCAAAAATGTCATTTTTTTAGTTTCAAACATAATTACCAAGTGGGACCTTATGGTAACAGCCATGATGGTCCCTGGTGTGTTAACCAGCAGCAGGATGTCGATTCTCAATGCTATATTGCCAGAAATGCAAAGTTGTACCTAATAAAGTGACCAGTTTGTGTATTGGGATTGCTCCAGTGAGCAATTTCAATTAAAAGGAAAACCCAAACGGCAAATTTTACACTTTTAAATGTCAACATGTTTTTCACCAGATATCCTGATCGAAGTCACTTAGTGTTTGGTATCTGACAAGAAGCAGTTTGATATTTAGAGACTGCTGATAGAATAGATTGAATGTAAGAAGTAGTCCCTGGTGACTACAACCAATGCATTTATCAATGGAAAGAGCTGACTGCTTATGAGCCGTTAGATTTTCTACTGACTAACAGATTGGACATGGAACCACTGTATCATAAGATATATAGAACAAAACAAAACATTTCCAATCTAAATTGATCTTGAAAATCAGCCCAGATCCTGAAACTATAACAGATGCATAGGTACATCTCCAACTGAAACAAGCAAATCATTAATAATACATTTTAGAGGTAGATTTTAACACCCACTGCTTCGGGGGTATAAAAACATGTGAAGATGATCATGTGGGCAAAGCTGATCTGCATTATTACATCTGTGGCATAAGCGAAACAGAACCTGCAGTCTATCGCTGGCCTTTATGTATGTGGAGAACATACCATTATCATCAGAACTTGCAAAATACTGGGAGCACATCTTTAAATACTCACCACTAGCAATACATTTTTTTTTTTTTATTACTTTTTTTGAGTTTTAACGGCACTAGTGGCTCGCATTTCTGACAGTAGGCTGACAGGTAAGGGGGTATGAGAGAGGGGGAGAGACATGCAACAAAGGACCAAAGGTTGGATTTAAACTCAGGTCAGCCATGTTGAGGACTAAGGCCTCTGTACATGGGTCGTGAGCAGCAACCGCTGCGCCACCTGGAACCAGGAATTATGTCACTGCAAATGTGTACAACTGGTCAACAAGCTGAAGCATTGAAGGGAGTGAGTGTGGAACTCTCAGTGTAGTTGTGAAAAAACGTGAAAAGTCCAATAAAGAGTTAAGGCAAAAAAAAAAACCTTTGACCATTGGACAACACTAAAGCTAGAACTAAGGAAGCATTCTGATGTCGCTGTTAAGTTGATAGACACATGAGTATACGTGCTTGCTAATAGTGCTACTGGTACAAAACAGTACAACAGTACAAAATAGTACAAAACACTATCAGGGTGCTTAGAATAAAGAGCCTTTACGTCGTCACAATCGACTGGTTTTAGATCTTATTGGTGTAGGTATATCTTGTGACTATGTACCTTTGTGTCATAAAATTTGGGATATCAGATATTTAGTTTTGAAAAAATGCCATCTGTGCCCAGTGCCGTTGCAAACTACGGCTGTTTTGGAATGGGGAAAATAAATCTACCCTGCTTTCCCAAAACCCCCATGATGAAAGCATGTAGCACATGCGACATCCTCATTTAAAAGGGCTGTTTGCATCTGTTATCAATTGCACAACCAACCTTAGTAGATCACCAGCAACAAGCCCACTAATTGCACATGCAACTTTAGTTTTGCACAACCATTTTAGCGCTCCTTATCTGGGTTCTTAGAAGATCAGGTGTGTTTCTTATGTGTATACAACCTACACAGTATAATAGTGTCCATTCATAGCAATACAATTTTAATATGGGATGGAGAACCTTTGTTTGTTTTCTTCCCCCTATGAGTTTTGAATTATTTGAGGTATTTTCAATTTTTTTTCTGGTGGATATGCAGACTTTAAACTCACCTCTGACACTCGCTGGGATGGAGCACCAGGTCCTTGCTGTTCTTGGCGCTGACAGTGAGCTCATGTTCTGTCGGGTTGAAGATGTCAAGAAGAAGATGGCATTGCCGGGTGCTGTGAACACAGACAGAAACACTCACTGCAGAGCATAAACTGGTGCTTTGCCTACATTTTGAAAAGGCTTAAATCAGACAATAATTAAATTAGACAAGTAGAACTATTTATCCACAAAAATTAGTGTTCTGCTTACATAAACTATAGCTGGTGTTTATGCATCTGGCTATACTTATTGTCTAAAAATAAACAGCACCATGCACACAGCGAGCCCATGAGATCAAGCAAAGACAGAGTGTAAAGTACTCTCAGTCCTTGTCAGAACATCAAAGGTGGCTGTGCTTTCATTAAATCTGAAGACCTATGTGGAGCAGGTCATCTGCACATCCTCCCAGGCCTGCTTTTCTCATGTAGATCATAAGAGGGCCAATTTGTGATTCAGATCAACGTGTTGGGTTAATTTTAGCCCCAAAGTAGGTGTCTCTGTCCAGCAGTAATGATGGATAAAAGGATGCGTGTTTGAAAACAAAAAACAGGTAACAGAGCATCGATTGCAGCCAGTGCACCTTCCTTTTTTTTGTGAGAACCAAGTCGTTTTATTCATATATTAGTATTTTTCTGTATAGTAGCCATTCAAATTTAAAAAAGCAAAACCAAAAAACAAGGACAAATAATCATGTAATTTTACTGCACTTTTTAAAAAGTTCTATCATAATCAGTTTCCAATAGTGCTCGGTGTTTTCCTTTATCACAGAAAAAAACATGAAAGAATAATTCCTCTTATCTAAGCAATAACATCTTAAGAGAAATCTCGTGATGGTAGAAATTATTTAACCATGAAGTTTAAACGCATTTCATTTAAATAGACTACAAACCATTAAAAAACTTAAAATTGTTTGTCGACAAAGGAGGTTTTAAAAGTCGCCGTGATGGATAGAAACTGATGAAAGTTTGGTACAAAGTATTATTTGGCACACTTAACTCAAATGTCAGGTCAAAAAGTACACAGTAAGGAAATGATGAAGGGGTGAAATTATCATCACTCAGCACATCCACATAGTTTTGTGTGTCTTTGTTCACACATACAATCACCTTTAACTGTATGACTGCAGAAGCCACACACTGCAAACTGTTTAGAAATAGTTTGGCTATAGTGTAAGGAGTCATGGGAAAAAATAAACTTCAAAAGTAGTAGTGGGTAAATGTTAAATGACCTGTACTTATAGTATAGCGCAGGGGTCACCAATTAAAAATCAGCAGGGTCGGAATGAAGACATTTTTAAATATAATCTGTTACTTTAAACCAAAAATTAACACTGAAATAAAATGATTTGTTATGCATCTATGTTATACATTGAATTTTTGAATTAAAAAAATTGAAAAATAATAGAAAATGTTTCCATTTTAAAATGTAGTGTTTTTTGAAGTAGAGAACAACAATCATTAAGTTACTGTAGGTATATAGAAAATTTCCTGAATCACATATTTTATAAAACACCTGAACTGACCTTTTTTTTTTTTTTTTATGGTTTAATGAGAGCAGTGGGCTTAAGGCTGCCCTGCAAGGTTTTAAACCTGGGTTTGAAATACAACAAAGCCATTCTAAAGCCATTCCAGGCTCATTTTTGAGCTTATATATTCCAAAAAACCAAGAGCATTTGTTGTTAAATTATTGGATGCAAACTATTGGTAATTCAATATACCAGGAAGCAGATTTCTCCTCTCGATCAAAATATCTATTTTATACTAAGAGGCTTAAAATTTTCATCAAATCCAGTCAAAACACTAAAGAGCGCCTCTCACAACTTCAAAAGACACTTCTCATCTTAGGCATGGATGAAGAGATGCTGAGTTTGGAAGCAGAGAACATAGTTCATACAAACTATGTATGATCCTAGTTATCACTGTAACAAAAATCCAAAACAAAACAAAAACATTTGGGCAGAAACTGACCATATGCGGGCTGGATGATGGTGGGGAATTTTTTAATATATCATATTAAATTAAGCGCTCATTTCTGCATGTTTTGTGCCTGAATTTAATATTAATAATATTGCGCATGTTACCCTTGAGCGCCGAGGAAGTCGGAGCGGAACACGATTGGAGAAACAGCGAAGGCTGTAGGCTTTGCTTTGGGAAGGAGGTCTGGAGTGCAGAGGGGCGGAGATGGAGGATGCGGGATTTCAGGGTTAGATACTGTCGTCAGACAACATGTGGTAATTTATAAATTTTTTATATCAGGTGGGGTCCGGATTAGCCAGCAGGTGGGATCGGATGCGGACACCAGTCCACTAATCCATGTCCTCTGTTATAGCTATATGTTTTGTTTTTATTACCTTCACAGGGACAGTTTCTAGAGATTTAAAGGACGGTTATGACACTATGCATAATAACATAATTGACTAGAATTTCTCATAAAGGTTTAAATGTACAGTAAAAATGTGTTATTTAGCATAACAAAACTTTTTATGGATGAAGCAAAAGTACAGACGTTCTCTACATTTATATAATGTGATGCATACAAAATGTTTGCAATTAATGAAACAATTTTTTTTTTGCATTCACATTTTTAACAAAAGAAGAATTTTAGAAGTAGAAAAAAAGTTTTCATGGTTGCAGTTTAAAGTTCTTTTAGCAGGGAGTGGCTTTAGAAAATATACTTTTTATATAAAGTACTTGAAAAAAATGTGGTTGTTAGGAAATTCACACCTCATGTCCGTCTTACCACAAAACCTCGACCTGACTGTTAGATTCCTGTATGATTCTACAGATGGCGACATAAAGTAAAGATTTTTGGGATTTTGTTGACTGTATTCGCTGACAGGGACGACAGAAGTCCAGTGGGTTAAAGAAAACGATTTATCCAATCATGATGCGAAGAAGAAAATACAGTTCTTAAGAAATTCGTATTGGGGGAAATCCTGTTTCTCCCTCTATTTCAACTATCTAGTTCAAGAAAAACAAGGGCCAACATTTTTATCTATTTCCAAATTCCACCTCATTTGTTTTTGTTTTCTTCTGCTCCTCTTAGTAGAGAATATATAAATCACAATATATGACAATAAAATTTCCAATTTTTTATTCAGCGTTTTATTGTCAGTACACTGTCTCAAGTAGAGCGCAACAAAATTCCCTCTCTGCATTAAAGCCATCCCCTTGCGGAGCAGTGGGCTGCCATTTGCGGCGCCCAGGGAGTAGTTTGGGGTTAAGGGTCTTTGCTTAGGGACCCAGAGTGGCAGTCTGTGGGAGTGGGTTTCGAACTCACAACCTCAGGATTCCGAGCTCTATGCCCTAACCACTAGGGCACCACTCCCCTGTATCTCTGCATTCAACCCATGCCCTTGCAGAGCAGTGGGCTGCCATTGTGTGGCGCTGGAGGAGCAGTGTGGGGTTAAGGGTCTTGCTCAAGCTGTGGGGAATGAACCGGGTACTTGGAACCTCCTCAGAGCACTGCCTTAACCACTAGGTCAACATTCCCCATAAATTTACCTTCGCATTTAACCTATTCCCATGGGTAGCAGTGGGTTGCCATTGCGGGGCGCCCCGAGAGCCATCGGCAGACCCAGAGTGGCAGTCTGTGGGAGTAGGGCTTAAACTCAGAACCTTAGGATTCTATGCCCTAACCACTAGGCCACCGCTCCCCTTCAAAAAAGAGTGCTGGGAATCAAACCCGCTACCGTCTTGCTGCCACTGCTACACTGAACAGCCCCAGGAAGACTGTTTGATTGTGTCAGAGGTATGTTAAGCAAGATCAGTTTACAGTAATTTAAACTAAAGTGGGAAACCTACAGTTCATCAAATTAATAGAATAATGCACCAGGAAATAGTCTGGACCAACTGCAGGACAATGAGAAACAATCTACCTCTATGGTTCGTCTGTTAGCCCCTTTCTACCACAGGAGGGGTCTTAAACTCAAATCCTTGAAGGGCTGGGGTCCTGCAACATCTGTTTTTTTACTCGAAGAGCATCCAGGGTAGATCATCCACCGCCTGTGAGCCTTATTGCTCGACGTGCAAAACTTAAACATGAGACAGAGAATCTCCATTAGAGTTAAATGAAGTGGTTTATTCTTTGTCCCCACGTTTATTTTACTGCATGAAAGGGACCAACTGAACTCTCTAAGAACCTCACAATCTGATAAACGGAGGAATATGGAGTTGGAATTTATCAAAGACAGTCTAAATATTTGTACAACCTTTTCTTGCCTTTCTTCTCATAATGGTCTGCTTCTTCCACCTTTGCCCATGGCTCAGGCTCAGTTTGAAGTTCAGTAGATTTCTTGCATCTGCTGTTTTCAACAACCTTTTGAAACTTTTTCTCATTAGTCAGACCTTTCTCACCATCGGCTGTTCACAGCAGGAACTTCTCCTAGAGATGTTTGCTCTCATCAGGAAATGGTCCTCAGTGTTTCACAAAAAGAATAAGCCATGTGCTCCTTTTTTCCTCCCTTTCTAGCTAAAATGATGAACAGATTATGGCTAATATTCAAACTTCAGTTCAAAGAAATTAAAAAAAGGAAGCAATCTGTAGACAATAAGCCAACAGCATTAAGTTACAAAGCTAAAAACAGGCCCTCCGTTAGATTCATTGACTTTATTGATCTCAGAGTGGAGAAATGTACTTGTTACATCAGCTCAAATAGTCAAAAAGAAGAAGGTACACAAACAAAACAAACAGTAATTACATATTATACATTGCTTGAATACATTGATACATTGATCTTTAAGCCTTTCTGCTGTATTTAGTTGTCTTGCAATCTTGTAAAAACTGTTTTGTTTGTTTTTAGATTCCTTGATAGTCTGCAGGAAACCTAGAGTAGACATAAGATCTAATCATGCAATAAAATGAAGCTCTATGAAGCGATAGATCGATACAACAGCCAGTCCATATTTTTGGATGATTTTAGCATTGTTTCTTTCATTGGCCGATGCGTCCATTCATGGTATCTCAAGCTCTACCTTTGTTTAGTAAGTTTGACGTAAATACACACTAGTAACCATTTAATGAAATAGTGAGGGAGGGAGAACATGGAGCAACTCAATGCACCAACAAAAAAACTCAAGTTGATTTTGCCCTGTTCCTTTATACTATTATAAATGACTTTGGACCGTACAGATGGTGCGATGGAGTATGTTTGGAAAAAAACTATTCTGAAATTGTACCTTCACAAACACTTATAATATATTTGTATCATGTGCTGACCCAAATCTACCCAAACTTATATTAGAGTATCAACATTAAAGTGAAAATCAACAGTAAGGAAATGATCAAATGTCTTCTTCCATTGATCACCTTCCTAACAACCTCCTGAGCTTCTAAATCCCAGAGTTCATGGCGGCTTTAGCTGAGCGTACCCAAGTCTCTAATAAACTGCTACAGCAATTAAAAGAGCATATCCTTAAAGGGCTACCCGCGTTTTCTTAACTGCCTTGGTGTCTTTGTCTGCAGGCCTGATTAACGGACGTCAGCAGGGCGAGCTGCTAATTTATTGGCTAGGATGCTTAGTAGAGGTGATCAATTAAACCACAAAGCATCATTACTCATGCACTAAGTACCCAAGATAAACTAAAGGAGCAGACAGAGAAATTGGACACAGGCTATGTGCAATACACTTTTTGATTAGGGTGTAGAGTGAAAGGACCTTAATGAGGTCAAATTAGGCTGCACAGGAGTGAACTTCAGAGCCGTCACAGGGTCTGCAGCAGAGATGAAAGCTGATGATGCTTTTGAGTCAGCATTAACTCAGTCATTTTGATAAGTATTCTATCTTGCTACAAAGCAAGGCAGAGATCTAAGCTAACTAAATAATTCAAAACCGCCAATAGCGTTTCACACTATTTGTCTCCATTATGGCCTGAACTCTTACATTACTCCCTGATAACAGAGTGAGGCGGAGAAGAAGCCAAATTATCCCCAGAGTCTCTGGCAGAAAACATATTGAACCAGCTTTTATGATAATACAGTACAATAGCAAATCATCCATCAGTGATATATCAGTACCGCATGTCCCTTCAATGAAGCTCTGAAAACGTTACTGCATGTGCCGTTTAGTTATGAACATCTGACAGCTTCAATGTGCACCAAACCAAAATGGATCTTTGTAAGGCAGCTGTTTATAAACATGACCATTCCTGCCGACTAACAGATGGAGAAAACGTAAATAATCTACCACAATAAACCACCTCTACATGTGTGAAGACCCACATCCTGATTATCTTCTACATCCACCCGTTAAATCAATAGAAATCCATCAGACTGGGCTGTCAAAACTGGGCGGTTATTCGCTATAGGATGCTATTATTAAAGGGCCGTAAAAAGCTGCCACACCTCTTGAGGATCTAAAAATAAAAACATCCATAATCTGGGGCCCACGCCTCAATCAATGCTGCAAACCATGATCAATAAGTGCTGATTTTGCAGCCCTGACCACGGCACAAAAACATATTGATGTATTCCCGGCACACCAAATGTAAAGGGCTTAATCAGCACCGTAGGATTTAGGGTGCTGTCAATGCTGGGATATTTTTAGCCTCGGAAGCCAATGCTGGTCAGATAATTATGCTTTAGCTCCAACTTTAAAGATGGGGCTGTGAGGCTAAGCAAATGATCAAAAAGGATCTAAAAATGCCTTAAGAAACACTGCTGTGTGAATTTGACGTTAGAGGAAATGGAGGCAAGCCGAGAAGATATCCTGTGGTCCAAAGCTGCAGAGTACCTGGACATATTCAAACATTTTGAATGCTAACTCCAAACATGTTGGAGTTAGCATTC
>NW_015150718.1:676335-678755 GCF_000732505.1 Cyprinodon variegatus | reverse complement strand
TACTCCTAAAAACCCTCAGTGCTTAAGGGGTTATTTTCTGGGAGGGGCTGTAATAAAAAGGTTTTAACTTAAATTAAAATAAAAAGATCTTAATTTCTATATGTAGAATATGGTTTTAACCCAAAAACCAGTTTCTCTTCAGTTTCACTGTTTTTAGTTAAACAGGAGATTATTATTTTGTTAACCTGGAGAGAATTTAACGCTGGTTTCAAATAAAATATTGGCACATATGGCTGACAGCAGAATTAAACTTCAAATAAAAGAAAAGCATTACTTCTACAAAAGGACTGAAAACTAATTTCATTTTCAGTCAATTAGAGAAAAGACAAGCTTGTTTTCTATAAAACAAAAACATTAAAAAAAAATCCTTTACATGAAGGCCAAGACTGTCTATTGTATATCTCATGGATGGGAGTTAAAACAGTTTTTATTCTTTATTTTCTAGCACTCCGAATGGGATTTGATGATCAGTTTAGAGATCTTAGGATAAACAAAGTGTAGCGTATAAAATGTTAATGCTGCAATTCAGGTTCACTGTTTCACACCAACACCTGTGTTCAGTGCTATAAATGCTTCTGTAATTAGTTTACAGCCGGACACATAAAGCACTCTAAAATTGCAGAAAAAGATTGTTGTGCTGCAAAGCAAAGACAGTTGATACACATTGATCTGCTCCCTGTAGATGTTTCTTTGTACACTGGCTAATGTGTGTGTGTGTGTTTGTGTGTGTGTGTGGGGGGGGGGATTAAACTATATAATAATGCAATATAACGCTGTACACAAAAACTTTTAACTTGCTTCTAAATAAGCTGCATGATGTGGCACAGTAATACCTGAAACGTTATAGTTAAATTTGTCAAATGATTTATTACTGTAAGCAAGAATCTACAAAGATAAAGAGGGTTTAAGAGGCTTAGTCACATTTGATAAAAGAAAAGAAAACACCAAAGGACTGAATGTTCATGTTAAAATAATGCAAAATATGTCATTGTTAACTTGGTCCTTTTTCAATGAGAAAATCATTTTTGCACCGGGCATGATCAGCGCATTCTACGCTGTTGCCATCTGCTGCCATTATTTACTTAAAGGGGAACACCGTTTTTTTGTTTTTTTACAGTGGCCCCTTGATTTTACATTTTTCTTAGTACTGACACTAAGAAAAAGTGTTTGAATAGCTTGGCTGTTGCTAATTTTAGATATTCAGATTATTTTAACATGATAGAGTTATGCCTTAAACAACTCTAAAACCTCTTCAAATAGTGTTATATCAAGGTTGTTTTGCAATTGTATGAATATTTATTTAACTTAAAGGATCTGTGATTCAGTTGGGAAAGCATATTCCAATTTAAGATTAAAAAAGTTAGTTTTTTATTTGAATAAATTAAAATATTTGGCATTTTTTAATTCCATAGTATCAAAAACTGTATCAACGATCAAATGTTTCGCTTGGTATCGATATCGAGCATGATGGCAACCAACAAGGAAACAATGCCAAATGCTGTATGTTTTTAAGTACTAAACCTAATACCATGGGTATGCCACTGCAAATTGTGATACAAAAGGGGTGAACATGAAAAGAACAGAAACAGAAAAGAGTGAGGACACCTCACTGCGCTCCGCTTTTAAAGTCGTAGAGAAGTGGCTGTTCCGACCGTTCCATTTCGAAATTCTGCTAAGTGGTGCAATACTTTACACGAGTGAATAAAGTGAATGTGATTTGTCGTTTCTCAAGGGGGCGGGATTGTTGTGGTGGAAGGTTCGCAAGCAAGTTTGATTGTAGCCGGTGTCTCAGAAGGATCTTGCTAACCAGTTAGCAACTTAGTGCTAGTAGGTTAACAATGAGAAATTAGCACTAAATTGGTGAATTAGCAACGACACTGTCAAGAAACGCTATGGACAGAGGAAATATGCAAGAGGAGTTTAGTGTCGGAGGTTGTGGATGAGTCTCCTCCGTCATACATTTTTTATTTAGAGGAGGGAAGCGGGTTGAAGATGTTGTGGAAGAGGACGCCAGGGCGGCAGAAGCTTGGTTTGGTGTAGAAGGCTTCCAGCCGTACGTGTTTGAGCCCTTGCCTCGCAACGCTGCCAGTTCTGTTAGCTCTACACCTGCCGAAGACACAGACGTCCATCACCGTGAACACTGGGACGGAACTCAATGGGAAAGTAATAAAGACTAAATGATTTTTATTTCAGCTGTTGCGTATATTAGGTGTGACATATGAATCAAGATGCTATGACGGAAAAAAATGTGATTGAAAGATGACAGATGTTGATATATGATTGGCCAAATTTATAATGAACTGACCTGCATCAGATAACGAACAAACCCACAGATTTCCAGACAGGATTATTTTGAAAAACAGAAATTTTCTAAATTTTGGGACAATATCGTCTGATAAAGAGTACATTTATATACATGT
>NW_015150718.1:671795-674983 GCF_000732505.1 Cyprinodon variegatus | reverse complement strand
CCCAGGTCGGCTTCTGCAAATGGGCGCTCATACTGAGTCTGGTTCTGCTGGAGGTTTCTTCATGTTAAAAGGACGTTTTCCTCAGATAGAAAACTTTGAATCAATTTGACTGTTTGATCTGGTTGAATTGTAAAGTGCCTTGAGATGACATGTGTTTTACTACTGTTTGATATTATTCCATCAAAACACATGCAAATTGTGTTTATCAGTTCCAATTCGCTGATGTTTTAGGGCACTCTGTTGCAATCAATGCTATTTAAGGTTGTAGGTTTAAAAGCAGGTAAATATGTATTGTATGCTAGTCAAACTTTTCATATCCTTATTTGTACAAAAAAATATTTGAAAAAACCATTTATCCTCATAACAGAAATGTTGAACTTTGGGTTCGTCTATCACATAAAATACTGTAAAAGGATTTTGCAGTCAGAAATCCATTTGCTTTTCCTACAGATACTTGTTACTGATTGCTTTCTGCACCTGATTTAGAGATGTAAGTCTGTACCTGAGACAACTGTATTTTTAGAATTTGTCTACAATGAGTGATTTCTGAGAAGTTTGTCCTCAGACAGGTCACTATGGGTCTGTAAAAGCCCACAGAGTCAATATGTGATGCTGAGAAACACAAAGTTTTTTGGGGGAATCAGGATGAGTTTTCAAATCTGCAGGTAGTCTAACCAAACCTCTGAAGCCTTCAGTTTCAACACATCTGAAATGTGTGGAGCCTTGGCTGACTTCCAACAGATACTGTGTGTCAAAGTAGTGAGGCAGAAAATGCCAGAAGAGCAGTGGAGGTGAGGGAGATGGGGGCAATGACAGGGGGGGGGGATGGCACAGTCTAACTATTAGCACCAAGCCAAAATACATGACTAAAACTTCAGCTAATGATTCAAGTCAATTGGCCGTCACTTCACTGCAATCCGTCTTTTTTTCTTCGAGTATTTTCATGACAGCTGAGGTTTTTAAAAGGTACGTTAAGCTGAGAGAAAGGTGAGTTTTAACAGACAAGATCTCTATAGTTATGTTGTTTAAACTTAGAAAGTTTTAACCTTGAATAACAGGTTGTTTTAGATCTATTTCATAACCATTTTATTTTAGTAAAAGCAAAAGGGATAAAGTGATGTAAAAAAAACTTTTTAGAAACAGTCAAAATGTCAAACCAGACATTCCTCCATAAGTTAATTTTCAGTGTAGTGTTAAACTATTTTAATCTCTCCACTGCAAGGACTTCTTATTTTCTGATCGTGTAAAAATACCTTTGTTCATTTTGATATAATTATAATCAACACCTGCTTTTTAAGATTTCTGTGACACAAAATAAACTTTAAATATGTTTTTAGGTGAGTATGTGGCTACATAAAACTAAAATATCCACTCAGTTTAAGAATATATCCCTTAATTACAAAGTTCTAAATCAGATTTATTGCCAAGTAGATTTGCACTTACAGGGAATTTGACTTGGTGTTGATGGTGCAGACAAATTCGATAGATATACAGAATACAGAATCTATAGCTATATACAATATAAAACATACAATATACTAAATACAATGTATAGTACACAGTTATAGACTATATACACAGTAGACTGTGTGTTAATGTAACACAGGAGATCTGGAGATGCTTTTTGGTGCAGCTTCTAGGTCCTGAATGGGGGAGGGAGAGAGGCCGTGTCTAGTGTCACGGGGGGGTCACCTGGGCCTTGTTGATAAGGCTGGGAAGAAACTGTTCTTGAGGTTATGGTCCTGATGGACCGCAGCCTACTACCAGAGGGAAGTGACTGAAATATGCCTTATGCTTTGTTCACACCGAACACAGCAGGAGCAGCAGGAGCAGTGAGTTTACATGCAAAGTCAATGGTTAATATGTGCGTCTAGGTTCAGCAAAAGGTCCCACAGCGCGTTTTGAGCAGCAGGCGCAGCTAAAGCAGCTGAAGCAGTGCGTCGAGAGCGTTTAAGCATCACGCGATGGAAAAATTGAACTTTTGCTGCTCGACGCGACGCATCAACCAATCAGAGAAGCTGATCTGAGAACTGGCAGCGAGACAGACACATCGCTGATGACACAGAGCGCTGTGATCACTCCTCTGAAACAATTTATTAACGCCTAAATTAACTTAAAATGTAGAAACCTGCTGGCAAAGCATGTTCGCTTTTATTATCCTGGTGCCTGTCGCGAGGAGGCGACCGGGCCAGAGGCTGCTGTTGAATGGGATTCCTACTTACAGCGCACCGCCGGTGTGTGGGGATCTGAGCGGCTCCGACAGCGAAACAATATTTGAAGGCAGGATGGTAAACTGGATGAACTGACTGCACTGATGAAGTTTTCAGGTGGACTTTCTCACTTTAAAACATATTAAAACTACTTTATTCTTACTGATCACAGCAAATATAGCTGCAGGGCAAAGAAAGGATAGAGTAGCTCCGCCCAACAGACCCACTTTTCCAACATGCAGCTGAAGCAGCTTTGCTGCTCCTGCTGCGCGTCACAACTAAACTTGTACAAGCATCAAAAATGAAGCAGCAGACGCGTTTTTGCTGCTCTTGCTGCGTTTGATGTGAACGTAGCATTAGAGTGTAAGCGTAGAGTTCCTGGAGAGATGAAAGATGGCAGCCAATCATCTTCTCTGCAGACTGGATGACACGCTGCAGACTGCTTTTGTCCCTGGCGGTGGCACCAGCGTACCAGATGATGATAGAGGAGGTGAGGATGGACTCAATGATGGAGGAGTAGAAGTGCCCTATCATTGTCCTTGGCAGGTTGATTTTTTTCAGCTGCTGCAGGAAGTAGATCCGCCTTTAGGCATTCTTGGTGAGGGAGTTGATGCTCAGCTCCCACTATAGGTGCTGTGAGATGATAGCTCCTCTGTGTGGAGTCACAGATGGTGATGGGGATAGCTGGGGCTGAGTTCTTCCTGAAGTCCACAACCATCTCCACTGTTTTTAGAGCGTTGAGCTCCAAGTTGTTCTCCCTGCACCAGGTCGCCAGATGGTCAGCCTCCCACCTATAGGTGGACTCGTCACCATCAGATATGAGTTCAATGAGAGTGGGGTCGTCCATGTACTTCAAAAGCTTTACAGACTGAAGACTGTAATCCACCTGCAGTTGGAGTCAGGCACACTCAACTGGGAGAACTTCTCCTGAAGCAGAGCTGGGATTATTGTGTCCCAGCTCTGGGATACAATAATCTA
>NW_015150718.1:668329-670629 GCF_000732505.1 Cyprinodon variegatus | reverse complement strand
CTATTTAGAATATTTTCTTCCTTAACATTAGACACTGCCGTCAGACAACATGCGGTAATTTATAAATGTTTTAAATCAGGTTGGGTCCAGATCAGCCAGCAGGTGGGTCCGCATCCAGACCCTGGTCCACTAATCTGTGACCTCTGGTTGAGACTGATGTCAAAATTATTGGTATTGGTATGAGCCTTAACGGAAAAACCTATGTTGGTCCATCTCTAATTAAAACCTAGAGTTTTTACCAATTAACAAGCACATTTAAAGCAACTTCTCCATAATCATCCCAGTAGTTAATAAATAGCTACAAAGACCCTTAATTAAAAATAACAATCTTGATGAATACCAATCAGTGCTGTTTATAATATAGAGTAATAAATGATTCAAACAATACATTTCCTGTCAAACCTAGTAAAAGATTAACTTTTTAACACTCAGATCCTGTTAACCTGTAGAGGATAATGTGTTTATTTTTACCTGGTAGCAGGAAGGGCGCTGACTCTGGTAAAAAACACAGAAGGCTCTATGTCTACATGGACGCCCAGTGACAGCTCTCTGTAGTAGCCCTCCATTTTGCCTGCTCCTCCGGAGTACTTGAAGTTCAGCACGGCCTCCAAAGTCTGCAAAAGAGCAGAGGAAGGAAAGGAAGTTACTTCAGGCTGATGTGAAACTGATGAGGAGCTTGTTAAAGAAAGAGAAGGCAGTCAGAGTTCATGTGCAGCATGTTCCACCTCGCTATTCAATCAGCACAAACCACATAGTTTAGGAGTTTGATTCATAAGAAAAAGCATAAAAGCAGAATAATAAATGTGCTGCAAGCTGCTATTGTGCTGTTTAATGAAATGGAAGTATAATAATGGAAAACAGACGATTCAGAATCCACATGTAGCTTCCTAAAAGGGTTTAAAAGGCAGAGGGTGGCAGCGGGGTGGGCTAGGTGAGATTGTTCTGGCTGCTTTCCACCGTAATGGGGGGGAAATGGACACAGGGAATCACTCAGCGGTTCTAAGAGGCGTTCTGAGGAGGGGGGAAGGAGTGAGCAGCCAAGTGGGCGAGGTAGGGGGAAATTAAAAGTGGCAGTTCATAGTAGGGAACAGTAGCTGACTCAGGCAATAGGGCTGGAGGAAGTCAAAGAGACCATCCAGGCCTCAGTTTTTGGGGTTTTTTCCAGGGTCGTGTATATCATCTCTGCAGATATTGCTGATGGAAGCACTGGCTGTTCCTTTCCAGAACAAATTTCACCTATTTCCTGATTATTTTTGCTCTTTGTACCCTTTTGTGGGCAGTGGGAGGCGAAGCAAATTGACTGCCTTACTGCAGTGTAATGGCAGGAGAATAGCAGACATAGAACAACGTTGCAGACTTATGATTATTATCATTGTAAACCAAACCCCTTTATTTGAAAAAGTGCAGAGCTGTATTTGACAATCTATGTGTATTTTTATACCGTACAACATCAGCAATAATAAACTTCAGGGTTTCCCCTAGGATTTTATTTTTTTAACCATAGTACTGGGATAAAGGGGGTGTGGGGTATCTGAATCAAAATGAATGAATGAATGAATGAATGAATGAATGAATGAATGAATGAATATTTATTTATTTCAGACAATAATAATAGTAACAAAAAAATAAAATAAATACATCAAATTAACAAATAATATAAATGAATCAAAAGAACAAATAATAATAAATAAAACAATTCCAATTTCAGAAATGATCAAATAATAACAATAATTAAATCAATTTCAGAAATACTGACAAATGTGTATCACATAAAAAGTGATTGGAAAACATTAATTTAAATTTCTTGTTCCGATTTGATTTAAATAATTTGAACATAAATAGAAATGCACTAAACAATGTTTACCATTAACAAGCATTATATTTACCCTTATTTCTTACTGTAAATTGTCTGAAAATGGTAATAATAAATTACGTTACTGTGGTCAAAATGCAACATATACTCAATTAAAAAAAATGGCCTGAATACACACTGCAGTGTGCAAGGTCAGAGAGTGTCAGAAAAAAGGCGAAGGGGATGTTACTTGATTCAAAAAGTCACCGAATAGGAGCTGAAAATCCGGTCAATCAAATCCATCAGAACAGCAACTCGCCCCGATTGACAGAAAAAAACCTTAAATAGAGCGAGGGAACATCATTTTTCTGGAAGAGCAAACATGGGGAGAGTGGGCGTTTTTTTCTGCAAGCGGTGCTACATTCAAGAGCGCTCAAATAACCATACATGCACGTGATCACAGCTATGCCCACTTTTGGTTATTGAAGGCACGGTTGTGATTAATAAT
>NW_015150718.1:659836-666571 GCF_000732505.1 Cyprinodon variegatus | reverse complement strand
ATGCAATTAATACAGCCGTCAAAATGACGGCTGTCGGAGATCAATGTATTACTTTAAAAAATACGTGAAAATGAACGAAATATTGTAACGGGAATAGTCAGTTGACATGACCAACATATGATTAATGTAAATAAATTTCTTTCCCTTTAAAATCTAAGAATCATCAAAATGACAGCCTTAGGATTTCTAGTGTTAAAGTCGTAGAAAAGTCATATTTAAATGTCAAATCATTCTGGCTTAAACATGTATATAAATGTATGCTTTATAAATTTCTATAAAAAAAAAATCCTGTCTTAAAATCTGCCGGGTTTTTCGTTATCTTATGCAGGTCAGTTAGTTATACGTCAGCCTGAACACCTAAATACGGCCAATCATATATCAACGGTCATCTCTCAATCAAATTTTTTCGGTCATAGCAACTTCATTCATATGTCACAGCAAATATACGCAAAGGTTGAAACAAGAAATAAGAATAATTTCCTTTCCCATTGAGTTCCGCCCCAGTGTTCACGGGGATGGACGTCTGTGTCTTCAGCAGGCGTAGAGCTAACAGAACTGGCAGCGTTGCGAGGCAAGGGCTCAAACATGAACGGCTGGAAGCCTTCTACACCAAACCAAGCTCCTGGCGTCCTCTTCTACAACATCTCCATCCCCGCTTTCCTCCTCTAAATAAAAAATGTATAATGGAGGAGACTCATCCACGACCTCCGACACAAAACTCTCCTCCTCTTGCATGTTTCCTCTGTCCATAGCGTTCCTTGACAGTGTCGATACTAATTCACCAATTTAGTGCTACTTGGTCCCAATGGAATTTCCCATTGGGAACCTACTAGCACTAAGTTGCTAACTGGTTAGCAACGATGCTTCCAAGAAACCGGCTACAATCAAACTTGCTTGCGAACCTTCCACCACAACAATCCCACCCCCTTGATAAACAACCCATCACTTTCACTTGTGTAAAGTTGTGCACCACTGGGGAGAATTCGGGACTGTAACCGTTGGAACAGCCGCTTCCCTACGACTTTAAGGCTTTGAGTTCAATGCTGAAAGATGTCATTTTAACTTCATAACACTGCCTGTTGAGTCGCAATGGGGGTGAGTTCACATTTTCTTTATATGACAAAAACAAAAAAAGAAGTCCAGTTATTGAAATGTTTTAATGCACATAAATATTCCAGTCTGCCCTTATGATGCAACATCTCAGCGGCCCTTTCTAACTTAGCACATGGTGAGAAAACGTTATTACCTACAGATGAAAGAAACACATCAATCCACCTAGTGTCTCTTTTAAGAAATCAGAGCGAATACAGTCGGTCTAATTAAATGAGGTTGAAACCAACATGCTGTTCTTTCATTCTGCTTCCAGCTCAGCATGAATGTCTTTGGAGTGCAGCTGTTGCAGATCGACTATACTGCTTCCCTTCAGGACCTTCAGCAGCAGTGGCAAATGTTTAGACGAGGAATTATCTTTTTCACATTCAGCCTTTGCATCCAGCAAGTTTGATTTATTGAGGTCTCTCCTGATATTTAGAACAACTATTAAAAAAAGCAAACATTTCTAATGATGTTATCATTAGTGTCGTACCAGTAGCTGATGACTCACAGATTTCATACATTACATTTGGTGAATCAGCAATCTACCAGTCCCTTTAATTGAAACATTTTGTTCTCCTAACAGGACAAAATCAGGGTCGGGCCGATAGTTAGTGTTAGATGTGATTTAAGCTGTTGAGCATTTTGTGTGCCCGACAGGACGTTGCTTCTGTAAAAACAAGCTCTCCTGCTGATTGTGACGTCCTAAAGTCTGTCAGCTCACAGAAGGGTCCGCTCTCTGGTTCCTCACTGACTTCAGAGAAGTAATGCACATTAAAAAAAGCAGGCATTAAGAGTCATACGTCGATGCACACAGCAGGGCATCTGGTGCTGTAATGGGAATCGCAAAGCTGAGGTAATAAGTTCACTGCTGTTGTTCCTCTTTGTATGGATGTTTCATCTCACTCCAGGCTGATGTGCGCACACACTAAATTCATCTCCTGCTTTCAGTTACAGAAAATATCAATGATAATAAAAATAAGAGACATTGAATTAGTGAAAAAAAACAACCAATATTTTCCTCTGATGTTTTCATTTTTAGAGGGACACACCAGTAAACATTCAGCTTTAGGTAACTGATCTCACATACGCAGGGTTTCTAGCCAAAGACCTAGTTTGGCTTTTTGATCGAAAGAAAACAAAATTAAGTTATTATTTATGGTGTCCAGCGATTTCCAATCTTTATTGCCTTGTTCTTTTAACCAGTTTTTTATTTCTCACATCAACTTTAGATCTTCTGGTAAAAGGATCCTGCGCTTTGCTCCTTTGACTACAACTATGATTGTCCCAGAGTCCTTTTTTTTTTTTGATAACGCTTAATTGAATATTGTTAACACACAAATTTACCGGCATGCCTCCAACGCCTATTTAAAGTCGGAGGGAAGTCGTAGCCTTAAATTTATGGCTATTTTTGTTGTGACTTTTTTATTGTAATATGACGACTTTATTGTCGTAATATTATGTTATTCTCCTAATTTTACAACTTCATTCTCATAATTGGACGATTGTCAGCTATTGTCGTTGCAACTTTATTCTCGTCGTGTTATGACCTCATTCTAGCAATGTTACAACTTTATTCTTGTAATGTTACCACTTTATTCTTGTAATGTTACCACTTTATTGTCATGATGTTACGACTTTATTCTTGTGATGTTACGTCTTTATTCTCCTAATGTTACAACTTCATTCTCGTAATGGTACAACTTTATTCTCGTAATGCTACGACTTTATTCTCAAAATGTTACAACTTTATTTTTGTAATTTTATATTTTTATTCTCATAATTCTGTAACTATTCTCATTGCGACTTTATTCTTATAATGTTATGACTTTATTCTCGTAATTTTATAACTATTCTCGTTGTGACTTTATTCTCGTGATGTTATGACTTTATTCTCGTGATGTTACGACTTTATTTTTGTAATGTTACAACTTCATTCTTGTAATGGTACAACTTTATTCTTGTAATGCTTCGACTTTATTCTCGTAATGTTATAACTTTATCTTCGTAATTTTATTACTTTATTCTCATAATTTTTATAACTATTCTCATTGCGACTTTATTCTCATAATGTTACAACTTTATTCTCATAATTTTATGACTTTACTCTCGCAATGTTACGACCTTATTCTCGAAATAGAAAAAAAATATCTCTTGCCTGTCTCTTGCAGTCATACATGTGAAAAGGTAGTGCGTGGGAAATATTCGGTAGTAATCAATCAATTTCTGTAAATAAAAATTTGATTCCAAACTTTGAACCTGTGTAGTAAATCTGTCTTATTTTCCTTATTTATTTTTTTATTCAAATTTAGAACACAAATGATAATAGCATACGATACAGCCTTTGAAAAATATATATTAGACCTATTTTAAGGTTTACATATCCACAATGGGTTTATATCGCACACTAGAACCATCTCAGTTGATTAGATTAGATTAGATTCAACTTTATTGTCATTGCACAGGTACGGGTACAAGGCAACGAAATGCAGTTTAGGTCTAACCAGAAGTGCAATAGCAGCAAGTGCAGGATAAATAATGGTTCTATAAATACAGGACATGGGTTCTACTGAATAAGTATAGAGAAGAATACCATTATAAACTGAATCTTACTAATAGATGAATACAATATATAGATAACTAGTGTTATGATGACATCATCACTACTCATGCGCTCCATTGGGAAAAATGTCACCCGCCAAATTGACGGCCAGTGGGAGTTCTAGTAGTATCAGAGCTCTGGGAGTCCTGGTGTTAAACATGATCCTGTTGAGGAATAGAAATCAGCTCAGCATCATCGTCTCCGATGCAGTGTCAATAGCCAGAACAGCCCCTGTTTTCTTCGCCCCCCTCCCTTTTTTTGGTTTTCTTCATCCCCTCTGGACCCTTTTTCAATCACACAGAGCTAAAAATAGCTCCTCCTGTAATGAGGTGGCACTGCTTGGAGTAAGCTGAAGGCAAACAGCACCTGAACACACCCGCAATAGATGTATGATAAAGACTTTAACCGTCTATTGATGTAGTTCACTGATTTCTATTTATCTTTTTATTTTATTTTTAAATGTTCATTTTGAAAAGCAATTCCATAAACACCATTTCTTAAAAAAAATTCTCTTTTTGTGTTGGACATTACTCATTTCTAAAGGCTAGAATATTTAGCTTTAATTTGACATATTTTTAACTTTGTTTCCTTCTCAGGAAACATGGTCAATAAAATATTTACCCAGAGCTGAAGCCCAACAATCTGTTCTATTTCTGCACAGATTAATATTGATGACAGCAGGAAGTCACGTTAATGCTGATTCTAAAAGATGGTGTCGGTAAGTCTCAGGTTTTGAATATCTCTACAGAAATTAGATGAAAAAACAAAAATGACAATGATAACATATTTCTGTGTCTAAAGAAATTAAGCCTCACCTAGAAATAGACAAAACCAAATACATTGGTTGCTGATGCTGTTTTTATCAACTAACTTATGGTAATAAAGGACAAAAAGGAAGACAAATCTTATACATTAGGGTTTCACTTAAACTACATAAAGTCCAATAAGCTTTTCCAGCCCTGACACTAAAAATGAAGCAGCCTTTACCTGAAAGGCCACAGAGCCCTATGTGATTCCTCTAAGCCACTCCAAGAATGTCACCAAAGGCTGTCTATCACATTTACCCACACAAATGTTTGACAATTGGAGAGCCCACTGACAGGCAGGAGTGTCCTCGCTCCGTTGCACGACTTGTGAACAAATGGCACGAAGATAAAGATCCGGACACATCTTGCTGAGGAGATCCTGGCAGAGCCACGGGCCTCTTCACAGGAATCAAAGATAAAACATCAGAGTGACAGCTGGGCGGAGGCGGGGGCTCTAAAAAATGAAACAAACCGCTGAGATTAACTAACTTTTCTGGTGGAAACCAAGGAATATGTGTCATTTGCTGCCCAAAAATGATCTAATGATGTAATCCAACTGTGTCTGGTTTTGCTGTCATTTTTTATTTTTTACAAAAAAAAAAAATGTATTGTCCAACATTTTTTCAACCATATCTACTGAACACATAGTATTTTCAAGCAGGATTATCTTCTGTCAGTATATTGGTATATTCTCCAGTTAGTTGCTTCTTTTTAACATAAGGACATAATATTGATTTAACCGTCTCCTTTTCTAAAAAAAAAAATTGTTTCATCATTAAGTTTCCAACAGCACACCAGGGTATTGCAATCAGGAAGTTTTCCTCCTCCAAACTTGCACAGGTGGTTAAACAGCAACTCTTCAGAGAGAGAGACCGTACTCTGATAAGGAGATGAAATGAAAATCTGTGGGCCTAATCATCCGTAAAATGCAACTTGACCCCTTCCTGGGCTGCATCTGCCTTGTTGCTGAGTAGTGAGCAGCTCGCCAGGAGAGCTATTAAATCCCCTGGTAGCGCTGGCTTCAGAAAGACATTGAGAAAATACAGACAGCAATCGGAGGCTGTATGTTGATCAGGTGCGGGTTTGAGCCGGCTCTCGTAGCAGTCGGTCACTGAGGCAATCAGCCGATAAGCCAAGGGTTTCCAATCAAAAAGAGGGAAAACTTTGTCCTCATGCAGTACAGCTGTTTGGATGAACAGAACGTTGGTCCACATGTTGGCAAGTATAGCCACACACAAAGTCACCTGGAATATAGGAACCTTTCTACATTCTTTTATGTTACAGACACAAACTTCACTGTTTTTTTAATGGGATTTCATTTGACAGAAAGAAGCAAAGTAGAGCATGATTAAAAAGGAGAACAATAAAACCACTCGGTTGTTTTAATAAAGCCCCTTCTGTTAGCATTTCTCTTTAGAAATATTTCTTTTATCAGTCAGAACAGACCAAGCTAAATGTACTCATGTAGGGGTATCTGTAGGTATGGTTTTTATTCATTTGTCTTGACACAAATTTAACATTGGAGCAATTTTAGCAAGGCTGTGAAAAAGGCTAAAAAGACTCTGAGAAGCTGTACTCTGGCAGGAGGGTGCAGTCAACCAAGACCAAAACCTCACGCCACAAGAACAGTTTCTTCCCATCCACTACCAGCCTCATCAACCAGGACCAGAGACCCCCATGATACTGACACTGCCTCTCTCCCTCCCCCATTCAGGACCTAGAAGCTACACCAACATAGCATCTCTAGACCTCCTGCGTTACATTAACACACAGTCTACTGTGTATATAGTATATGGCTATATACTACATATTGTATATAGTATATTGTATCTTGTACTGTATATGGCTATAGTTCTGTATTCTGTGTGTGTGTATCTAATTTGTCTGCACCGTCCACACCAAGACAAATTTCTTGTAAGTGCAAAGCTACTTGGCAATAAACTGGATTCTGATTCTTTACAGGACTTCAACTTGGTTAGAGTGGAGTTGCTGAGTCAGGGAAGATGTCTGACCCGGTCTAAAGCCTTTCAAACACCAGGACTCCTAGAACTCTGGTACTATTAGAACTCCCAGTGGGAGTCATGGTTTAGCGATGATATAATCGACTAAAATAGATTTAGTGTTCTATATTAGCCCTCAATGAATATTAGGCGTGCGGGGGATAATAAATTTGGAGATATTTCTTAATTTCGGCTGCCCAATATAATATCAATATTTAATTTCCTAATAATGATT
>NW_015150718.1:653966-657789 GCF_000732505.1 Cyprinodon variegatus | reverse complement strand
TGGTCTCCTTACATTCAGCCACTCTTTCATCATCTCCTCAATGAGATGGTCTCAAAAGTCGCAGTTGCAACACACATAGGGCGCACCGCACCATAGGGCGCGCCGCACATTTTGAGGGAAAAAAAAGACGTTTAAGTGCGCCTTATAGTCGTGAAAATACGGTAAGTTGAATGGTAAAAAAAAAAAGTATTTGCAAGATGAGAAAATGGATCAAATTGTTTTTTTAACGTCACAAGCACATCATCTGTACAATTCCTACACATGCTGGTGAAGATTCTCAGTCATCCAGGTCATAGTCATTCAAAAAAAGTTAAAAAAAAGTTTGAAGACATTTCCAAGCTTTATAGAGTGGATTGTTTTGGTCCACTCTATAAAGCCTGAAAACTCAATGATATTTCTGACATTTTTAATAAAAAAGCTTCCTGGATGGGAAGCGAAAAGTTTTAAAACTTGGAAACAAAGTCTAGTGGATTGTTTTTTTACTTTTTTGGAATTCCCACACATTACTTTTTACTTTTAGGAAAGACTGTGAGCTGGGCGGATTGACCCTATGCTGAATCTGGAGGTAATGTATAGATCCAAGTGTGTTAGTTTACTGATCATTACGCTTTAGCTGACAATGTCACTATTATCCAAAGCTTGAAAAGACATTTCTCTACCTTCTGCAGGGTGACTGACACATCTCCTTCTAGCTGGGGGAGGGTTATCATCTTCAGATCAGTCTGGGCCGCTTCCTATTGACATCTCACCTGTTTCTCCCTCTTTTCCAGAATCAGAACCATCAATACTTTGAAGCATTTCAAAGCCTTGTTTGCCGCAGATTTCTTCTTAAAACAATTTTAGCATCAGCATTGTTAAAGACTTTCAGAGTGCTCTCAATAGTGGTAGCTAGGCAACAGCATCATTTCCACAAGCCAAGGGGGAAATAATTACAATACAACTAATGAAGCCATTTAAACTTTGATGTGGGAGACATGTTAAAATTGACAATATTCTTTTCTTTCTTGTTTTGTATATTTTATTGAAATGAAAACATTGAAATAAAGGCCAAACAGAAATAGGAAAACTCAGAAAAATAAGACCAAAATAAGATTAATGTAACTAAAATAAGTTCACTTTAAAATCTGAAAACTGTCAAAATGAATTCTTTTAAACAGTTTTTTTACAGCTTCCCAGTGTGTGCTGAACAAAAGCATCACCACAACATGACACTGCTACTACTATGTGTCACTGTACACAAAGTTTTGAATCACTCATAATCCACCACAGTCGCTAAAGGCACTTGGACATAGAAACATAGAACATAGAAAGCATTAAAGGTGCAGTAGGCGATCTTTTCTTATGTATTTTTTATCATGTGGCCAAAAGAAATCCCCACAGCCGCTTAGCAAGCAGTGAAATCGAAGGTCTGGAAGTGAAACTAAAATAAATGGACCCCGCTAAAGTGAGAAATCAATGAATATCCCCAACCAATCACAAAAGACTGTCGGTTAAACATGATTGGTTAAATGACAAGTCAATCATGATCATCCGCTTGTCCCCCCTGTGCGCATACCCTGACACATGGACGAATTAATTCTCTAATGCTTGTGCAGGACGCCATGGCTGGAAGCTAGCCAATTTTATGCTACGTTCACACCTAAAGCAGCAAAAACATGCGTGCTGCTTCATTTTTGATGCTTGTAAAAGTTTAGTTCTGATGCACGGCTGAAGCATCTCTGCTGTTCTGGCTGCAAGGTGAAAAAACTGGGTCTGATGAGCGATGGGCGGAGCTACCCTATCCTTTCTTTGCCTGGAACAATGGCAGCTATATTTACTGTGATCAGTGGGTAAAAATTAGTTTGAATCTATTTTGAAGTGAGAAAGTCTACCTGAAAACATCATCAGTGCAGTCAGTTCATCCAGATTACCATCCTGCCTTCAATTATTATTTCTGTCTGAGCTGCTCAGAGCCCCATACACCAATGGTACACTGTCACATCCCATTCAACAGCAGCCTCTGGCCCGGTCGCCTCCTCGCGGTTTGCCGGGGCGGCTGGAAGGCGTTTTCCATCCAAACTGCAGGCACCAGGATAATAAAAGCGAACATGTTTTGCCGGCAGATTTTGGCATTTTAGGTTAATTTAGGCGTTAATAAATTGTTTCAGAGGAGTGATCATAGTGACCTGCCTGTCTCCCTGCCGGCTCCCAGATCAGCAACGCACTGCAGACCGCATGCGCATTCATGTTTTTGAAGGTGTGGTTTCAAGGGGCGGTCTGAAGGGAGAGGCATGGTTGTGTATGTTCAAAAACATAGCTTGCTGGAACTGTTTTTCTAAGATCTCCTACAGCACCTTTAATGGTTCAATGCTTCCATTTTCTTTCTGTATGTTTGCTTTTGTCTCCTTGAACCACAGTCAACACTGAGCCTGGTTCTGTTAGGGCTTTCTTCCTGTTTTTTTCTCTCCTCTGTACTTCATGGGAGTTTAGTGTGAGGAATTGCTGCAGAACCAACTTCACAATGAAAGTCGGCACTTTTTTGCCACTTTTTTATCCAGGAGAAGCAAATCTTCCAATCTGACTGAGGGATCTGATTGAGTTTTCTCTAGAAAGTGTCTTAAGATGATGTGTGTTGAATTGAGGCTATATAAATAAACAACATGGAGTAAACAGAGGTGAATGGAAATGTAAACGTAACTTTCTCTGACTTTTTATTTGCAGCATGATTCTTACAACTACAGCATTAAAATTCTACTGCAACACGTTTGTGTTTGTCTATTTTCGAAAATTTCAATCCTTCAATTGTCATCATGGAGGCAAGATGACAAAATATTAAAAAGGTGAAGGAATAATAAAACCACAACTAGACTGTGCATAGTCACTGCAGTTGCTGCAGAGATTGATTTTGTTAATCTGTGTTTTTTTCCTATTCAAACAGCTAAGGAGAGCATCCAAGTGTGGACATCATGGCTCTGTTGTGTTTCTGCTGTGCTATTTTGCAATTAATGATTCATAAAAGAAGATTTCAGGAGGACTAATGAGAGATCTGCAGCAGTGAAATGACTTGATATTATCAGATGCTGAAGAATGGGTACAATATAGAGAAACTGAAGTGACAGCTTTAGAGCATCTAAAAATGCTCAGTAACAAGCACAGTCATCAAGACCAGAGAGCAAAACACTGCTGACTACCAAACAGTGCATATCAGCACGGCACAACACCTTCACCTGCAGCAAAGCTTTCTAAAAACCAGAGGAATATTCAGAGCATCCCAGAGCCAGAGCTTTTAATGATGGTTCTGACATTTCTGCCCACACAGTTTATAATGTCACACTCAGCACTGCTGAGATTTGCCTCTGAAGTGGCAATTAGGAAGGAAGATTTCATAGTGTGTGAGCAAACCTTTCCAACCGTGAGAAATGTGTGATGAAAGATGTTCCGGGATGTCAATTTAAATATCCACAAAGGTAAAAGATAGTAGGAAAAGTCAATACATTCCAGTCTAAATTATGTTGAGGAAAACCTTTGCAATGCAGATGTTTATTTGGAGCAAATGATCATTGGGCATGATATCCCAATAAAACTCCTCTATAAAGCTTTTAATAATACCAGAAAAAAACAGCATAAACAAGAAAAATACATCAGAATGATTTATGGATATTTAAAGACACATAAGCTGACTGCAACTATATCCAGAATAACTTCTTAGATCACATATATATGTTTTTAGGTCCCTTCTGTTGTAATAATCTTTTTAATAAAGCCTTATGTGATTTTTTTGTGGCTTAGAATTTTTATTTAACTTATATGTATATATATATATATATATATATATATATATATA
>NW_015150718.1:649909-653033 GCF_000732505.1 Cyprinodon variegatus | reverse complement strand
AAGCGCACCTGATTACAAGCCACACGCTCTAATTTTAGAAAGGAAATCAATTTTGTACTTTTATAAGCCGCACTGGATTTTAAGCCGCAGGTTTCCCACGTTGTATGAGATATTTACCATTAAAGATATTACACGTGAGCATTTTTTTAACATTTGATTTAATCTGTATGATAAAACAAACAAATACGGTACATATTATGAATGCTTTTTTTTTCAAACTACCTGTAACACATTTAAATATACGTATGTGTCGGTAACACATTGAGAACCCACTGTCAGACATCAGTGAAAGATGCCCTTCGCATGCGGCCAGTTTTGGTGAAGGATTTTTCGCCACTGGTCATCACCTCTGTGAATACTCATCAATTTTATTGTTCTGTTTTTCGTGCCATGAAAAAAAAACATGTATCAGCCGCACTGTATTATAGGCCGCAGTGTTCAAACAGCGGGGAAAAAGAAGCGGCTTATAGTCCGGAATTTACGGTATATATATATTTATATATATATATATATATGGAGATAGAAGGGTCACAATATTAAGAACATCCACATATCAACCATATAATATCCACACATGCACAGGGTGGACAATACAAAAAAAGAAAAATCATTGATTGTTCATTGGCTGAGTTTACGTCGATGGTCGGAGATTCGACCAATCGCACAACCTTACAGTAAAGGTTACCCCTTCATTTGCATATGTCATTAATTTAACTAATGAACATTTAAAATTATTTTAACTGCATATTTTTATCCTGACAAGACGAGGTTGTGGTTTTATTACTTCCCATTTCTGACCCTGTATTCATTTCAAAATGCCTTTTGTGGTGCATATGTGTACATTTATACACAGCATAATCTCATGTTAAAAATCTGTAGTAACAAAGTCATTACAATTCATTGATTGGTAGCAGCAGGGCCATGATGATCTGATAATACAGCATAGCACCTACTGTATGACCTAATTCTGAAAAATGCATAGATAGTTGTTTATTTCTTAAAAGCAAACATGACATTAACGTTGATGTGATAAGTGTCTTTCAATCAAACAAAAAGGGTCATATAATATTTCTCGTTATTAAACTATTGCAACCAATTAGATGTGATTAAATCAAATTAATGAGACATCTTTTTTAGCCAAACCATTACGTTTTTTTACCAAATGCTCGTATTTACACAAGTCTATTTTTAATCTGTGTAAACCAATATTAGATAAATTGTGGCTTTCAAAAGAAACTCCTGTTAAACCCACATTTTTGTGATGTAAGAAAAAAAAACAACCATGAAAAAATGCTTCCTGCACTTTATTTCAATCTATTTTGTCATATTTACCTTTTATATTTCAACTGAAAAACAGACATGTTACAGATGGAAAAAAGGTGTATAAATATTTAGTAATTTTCATTTTTTAGTTAAACCCATTGTTTGCAAAGGTTATAGAAGATTGAAATGAATTCATTACTCAAATGAATCAGAGAGCAGTTCCTTAAATCTGTTAATGTTTTTTTTTAGGAAAATAACAAAATTAACAGAAATAAACACAGTTCAGATAATTAATTTCCCTTTGAGTTCAGTAAAATATTCTTGAATAGAACCGAAGTAGTTTATGAACTTGTTCCATCTTGAGGATCAGTGCTGTCACCCCAAAGCCAGTCAAGCACAGAGAGCTGAAACATCCTGAACTGACAGAACAATCAAAAGGTGAAAGCCACACAATCTAAGCTGTGAAAAGCTGTAAATTACATTGTAAATGCATGAGCAAGCAGGCAAATTATCATTCTTACACTATAAAACACACTGACACACCTAACTCAAACAATGCCTTACTGAAGGTCTGCTGCATTTTACAGCATGCTAACTGTGGAGCAGCTAAAGGGTGACACACACCAGCCCAGTCTGCAGCAGCATACTGTTCCGTGCTCCCACCACTTTTCTGAATTTCACACATGGATTACAATCCTGTATGCATGAAGAAATACTTAATTTTCTGCTCGTTTCAACAACCACAGATTTCTGCAACCTGAGCTTCCAAAAATCCAGCATTTTACCACAACTTTTGATCAACCGTTACTCTAAATCTCTATAGAAGAGTACAAATTTGCATGTTAAAAGAAATAAGCTGTACATTTAGTAGGTGGACAGTTGGACACTTTAAAAAAGCAGGTTTATATGATTTATATAAAACCTTTACTGTGAAATTAGTCTTGGGATTTTAGTAAAATCAGCCTTCTGCAGTAGATGGATAGAAGAAGAGGGACAGCTGTATCAGGGTTTTATTTAATACAACAAGCAGCCAGAGGAACTTTGCACTCCAGTACCGAAAGAAGATTAGTGCCACTGAAGAAATAAAAAAAGTTAACTGATTTTTAAATATTATTTCAGTGGGAAAAAAGAGAGAATTCTGACTTTAATTTCAGAATTCTGACTTTTTTCTCAGGATTTTGGATCTTAATGTAGATGGGCACTACGAAGGAGGAGCTGTGGGAGCGCTTAGCTTCACTGGCAAAGATGTGAGTTGGGTGGGAGGGCCAGTAATACATTAGTGGAAAATGACGAAATTAAGGGTCCCTGTTGATGCTATTTTTTTAATGGAAGACCAGAAAGTAATTTAAAGAAAAGAGCTCGTTTAGTCCCTAGACATGGCTACTGCTTGATGCTTACATGTTTGTTAGCTGTAAGAATTAATTTAAAATTCTGACACTGAAGTCAGAATTCTGAGAAAAAAGTAAGAATTGGGAGAAAAAAGTCAGAATTCTGTGATTTAAGTCAGAATTCTGAGAATAAAAGTCAAAACTCTGAGATTAAAGTCAGAATAGGGAGGAAAAGTTAGAATACTGACTTTTTTCCCATATTATACTGAAATAAAATTTAAAAATCAGTTAACTTTTTTTTTTATTTTTCATTGGCCTTAATCCTCTGAAGTCCTCTGGAAATCTTAAAGCTATAGTGTGTAATAATTACAGGGATATACAGTCAGAAATGTAATATATTATACACAACTATGTTATTTATCATCATCTACGAGCTCAGCTTCTTAACCTTAATATTTGTGTTGCCTTAGAATTCGTTATTTATAATTACATAGGAGCGGGTCTCGCAGCCATGGAGGCAGACATCTTTGCGC
>NW_015150718.1:643696-648976 GCF_000732505.1 Cyprinodon variegatus | reverse complement strand
AGATGTTCATGTTGCTGCGGTCTGCAGTCTGGACGTTAGATGTCGCTGAAAATTACACACTGTAGCTTTAAATAATTGTTGTAAATAATGTATTTCTTTGTAAAGCGGGGAGAATGGCGCTAGGCTTACCGCACCGTGACGTCACTGCTGGAAGATGTCAGGAGTGAGGTGTTACTATATCTGGGCAAAAATGGCCGCTCCTGGACTCAGTGATCGCGACAAAAATGATTGTTTTTAGTTTTTGACTGATTAACACCAAATTCCTTGAAACACTGCGAACGTATTACTTTTAGGTATAGATAGCGATCCATTGATTCCTTGTTGACCGTACTTTTCCTTTATAACTGATGGAGAGCAGGTGGCGTCTCAGAGGCTCGGGAAACTTTATCTCTGTATCTTTGAGGCACAGAGTCCTCAGACTCGTTCCGGAAAAAAACTACCATTTCTGCGTTGCTCTTGTGAAGCACTTTGTGTTAAACATTTTTACTGTATTTACAGTAGTTTGTTTTTTTACTTCTTTTTGCTTTCATACTCATTCACACAGTATGTATTTGCATAAATTTAGCTTCAACTGTTAGAATAATGAGTAAAACTCAGTGTTTTACTGAAAAGTCACAGGATTTTATGTTTTCTTGAATCCTATGGAGCAGCTAAGTGCACCAACTGTTGTTTTTGCCAATTGCTGCATCAGAGTTGCACATTTTCACCTAAATGGTAATTAGGAGAACTTAGTACATTTAGGATGCCTCTAGGGATTTGCTTATGGACCCGCTCATTTGGCCAACAGTTGGAGGAAAGAGCCTGTTGTGCTGCGGCAGTATGACAATGCTTTGACATGTCACATGTCCTTTTGGTGCATTATAAGATGCAGGCTGTTGTTGCAGCAGTGAACTGCCTCCTGTTGTGAGTGTTGTCCAAAAAAACTTGTCAATAATCTGCACTCTGACTCACTGCCAGAACTCTAAGAGGCAGTCAGGCAGGCCTCCAGGTCTGCAAACCAAGCAGAAGCTTTCAAAACTTTTCTCAGGTACGGCAAAAATGAGCTTCATAGAGATCAATGAGCAAACCCCCCCACTAAAAAAAAGGTAAACGACTTAAATATAAGCATGAATTAAAAATGGTTAAGTGTGCATGGAAACTAGACAAGATCATATTTATAAGAAAACAAATCCTCTTTAAAAGGAAGGATCGGAGCACACTCTATCTGCTAAGGAGACTGAGCTCTTCCTGAACTATTGAGGCACGCCTGGCGACCTCCTTTGACTCTGTAGTGGCTTCAGCCATCTTTTCTGGTTTAAAACACACACAAATAAGAAACAATTACATCACTGTTGTATAGTTTCTCTCTCCCCATAGATGGAGCTACTACAAGCTCATTTGAGACTGCAGCGCCTTAGGTGCACAAAGAAACGCTATCACAGATCTTTCCTCAAGGGAGCTGTTAGACTTTGCTCCTCCAATAGGCCCATTAAGAGCATAAAACCATGCTATTAGCTTGGCTGGACTTGTTTGACACCCTATAACCAACGTTTTAATACCTATTCATCCTGAACTTTGTCAAATTTTTTTGTTCTAGCAATGCTTCTCTACAGCAATGTGTTATTTGCACAGATTTTCTATTTTTCTGTCTCTCTCAGTTGCTTTTTTTCCTGTGTTTAACTTTATTAAACAGGATATTGTTCTGATTTTATCAAACTAAGCCATTTATTCTTATATTAGTACTGTTTTTATTTTTTCTGAGTTGTATTTCTCTCTTTTAAAGATCAATTTAACTTTATTTCCCAGCATGCTTTCTGACTCACATGAATTTCCCAACTGTGGGACATAAAAGGTGTTTTTTTTTTTTCATTCAACAAGAGGTGATGTATTTTCAAGCGCAAATTAACTAAATTAAACTCTTGCCCAAAGTATTAGAATTATAGATTTCAACAAGGCAGAAATGAATAGATTTCAACCTGATATTTCAACAAATTCTCCTTTATCTTATAAGAACCGGTGCTAGAAATGGATCGATTCAGTTAATCTGCATATCCCTATAGCATACTGCTACATAGAAATAAACAAAGTAGACAATTAGATCAATGACATGTTGAGCTTCTTAAACAGATTAAACATCCGTTAGGATTGAAGGCTTTCTATACCAGAACAGGAAGATCCTTTTCTCCATTGTGCTCAGTAAGATCCTTGTATCGTCAAGAATCGAGGCATAAGTGATTGATTTCATATTACCTTAGCAATGAAAAAGAAGCACCTGTTTCCTGAATATCTGGCTGTGGTTTGAAGCTGCCGACTTTACAAAACAAAATGCCAAATGAAGAGGCTGGAGCGAAACTGTTCCAGTGTACATTACAATAATGGTGTTGCATTTTGATTCCTTTTAATTATCTCACATTCAACCCTCTCTCTTTTGCACTCCTCAGCCAAGTCCAGACAAAGACACTCGGTCATGATGCCAAAAATCTAATAACAAACTGAGTCCGACAGATAGCTGCATGCTACACAACTCAGACAGGATGGATGGGACATTCAGTCCATTTATTGTCCCAACCGTGGCTTCGGTGCAGACACTTAAGTTAAATAAGGCCACATCTTTCACCGAGGCAGCCATGTGTCCGTCTCGCCCCCTTAAAAAAAAGGTTGCTAAACAGCACAGCAGAGAAGTGTACAGAGGTGACCTTGGCAACGCAAACTGTCTTCTTACTGTTTCAAAAAGGTCTTGATCAATGTCTTGCAGGTCCTGAAAAGTCATAATACACTTTCAGATACCTCAGGATGGGTCACAAAGGATAACGATCACAGAGCTTCAACCTTCTTGGGAAATTTAGCAAAGACTTTTCTGCCTTTTGTGTATTAAAAGTTTAGTTCAGCCTCCTGAGGCTGAAGCCATCCATCAAGATATACCAGTCAAAGGCACTAAGGCTGAGCATAAAACAAGCATAATCATAGGTGAACTGAATCATCACTTTGATCCACACCCGTCTCTGTCTGTGCATCTCACTCCGAAGATGGAGGAGAATAAAGCACAACTTAAACGGAGCTGTCTTCCTCTTCTTCATGACCAAAGTGAGCTTCGGCACCAACAGACGACCTTTGGTTGCACACAGCAGAGTCTTTCTGTACTCAATTTCCACCTGATTTACAAAATAAATGTTAAAACTAAATACTGGGGATCCACAGCACACAATGACATATTTACATTCATTATTTTATTAGGTATTAATGTGGAACTACTCACTAACACATCATACATCAAAAGATACATTCAGGGGTTTAGATGTGTTTAAGATAACTTACTTAAAACTCAGACAAGCATCAGAATCGGGAAGACGGGGATATAAGGGACTATAAATTATAAGTGGGCGATATATCAAATATACTCAATGTATCTCCAGTTTTCCCATGCACAATAGTTAAAATGGCTTTATTGCAGCCATCAAGTATAAATTCGCATTCAGTGAAATATTTTGAAAATCTAAATTTTAAGCCAATAGTGTTATTGGAATCCAGGACAAGACCTTATTACCTTTGTTACATTAAAAAAAAAGGATATTTTGACAGCAAAAATGAATGTCAATGTAATAACAAGAAACGTTAAGAGTAGTTAAGAAAAATAACAAAAGTGCTTCTATGAGAAATTCATGAAAAACACTCATAGAGGCATTAATGCTGATACTGGCACTTACATTTTTTTAGTTCATAAACCTAAATATAATCGTTAATGAGGCTTATTAGCTTTTGAACTTTACTTTTGAACTTTTCAATTAGCTTTTTACCTTTTTTTCCGTACTTATTCTTTCAACTTAATTTCCAGTAGGTAATATATCCTTCAAGGGTATGGAGAGCCATTTCAGCCAAAATTAAATAAATAAATAAATGGGTGAAATAAATAAAAAATGAGTAAAATAAATAAAAAAATGAAGAAAATGAGTGAAATAAATAAAAAATTTGTTAAATAAATAATTTAGCTTTTTCATTAAACCAATTTTTAATTTATTTATTTTTCATATTATCAATTTCCCAATTTCTCTCATTTATCTATTTGTCATTTATCCTTTTATCCATTTACCCATTTTTCATTAATCTCTTTATCTATTTTCCCCTTTTTTCATTGATCTATCTTTTAATTTAACCACTGTTCAATTTCCTTTTCCCATTAACCCGATTTTCTATTTCCCGGTTTCATTAATCACTTTCTCATATATCCCCTTTTTAATTTACCAATTTTTCTTTTATCTATTTTTCATTTACCATTTTTTTGAAAAATGTTTAATTTTCCCATTTTCCAATTTCCCTTATTCATTAAGTATTTCCTTATTTTTTAATTTATCACATTCTATTTTCCCCTCTTCGCTTCTGCTTTAATATGATAATGAGGGGCGGTGTCTTCAGGCTACAATGGCAGCCTATTGGTTGGTTAGATGCAACTGCAGCGCTCATTTCCTGTTCAGTAGCAGTCGAAGTTGAAGCTGTTTTTTCAAAAGTAAAAGTTAAACAAAACTCAAAGGACCATAAAACACGTCGGATATTAAACTTACAGCGTTCTAGTTCATCTAGTCGATCGGCAGCTTCCCTAAGAAGAACCAATACTGTGGACTTTCCCTCCGAAAAGCAGTCTAGAAATGGTGAACACAGAGGGTGCAGCACGTTCTGTATCGGTATATACCTTAAAGGTCTAAAGGATGATTGTTTATTTCAGGGTGGATCATCTAAATAATTGTCCTCCTAATTGTCAATCATTCTGGTGATATGTTTACGTAAGGCCGTCCTACGTGTTCGGTCAGTTAGCTATCTTTTTTTGCGCATGCACACTTTCAGGCGTATTACTGTGGTGAGCTACAGTTTCAGACAGTCATTGTCGCTCATCTTTCTCACTACGGGTCTTTGAAAATTGGCGAGGGTTGAAAGAGAAAAAGTGTCTGCGTTCAAAATTTATGAGCGCCGTCCTCTGAAGGCCAGATTCGAAGGGCGATTATGTCACAGCGCTGCGTCGAGGTCTGATCGGACTCCAACACTCTTCGTTATGCAGCCTAAAAATGCGTCCTTCTTTTTGCCCAATTTGAAGGATGGGTTCTGTGTATCCTCTCTATCCTTGTTTATCTCACGATTCATTGCGAGACCAAGCAAGCTGGCTGCTCCTTGATCAGAGGAAAAAGGACCATTGGGACCAAGTAGCACAAAATTGGTGACTTAGGGCCGGATTTATCAAAGGTTTGCGTGTATTAAAACGTGAGCTATTTCACTGCGCACACTAAAAAATGTACAAACTGATCTATCAACAGC
>NW_015150718.1:639573-641066 GCF_000732505.1 Cyprinodon variegatus | reverse complement strand
GAAACATGCAAGAGGAGGAGAGTTTAGTGTCGGAGGTCGTGGATGAGTCTCCTCCGTCATACATTTTTTTATTTAGAGGAGGAAAGCGGGGACGAAGATGTTGTAGAAGAGGACGCCAGGGCGGCAACCCTGTCAGTTCTATTAGCTCTACGCCTGCTGACGACACAGACCTCCATCCCTGTGAACACTGAGACAGAACTCAATGGTAAAAGAAATTATTCCTATTTCGTATTTCAAACGTTGCATATATTAGCTACGACACATGAATCAAGATGCTCTTACCAAAAAAAATTGATTGAAAGATGACCATTGATATATGATTGGCCGAATTTAGGTGTACAAGCTGACATATAACTAGCTGGCCTGCATAAGAAAACAAAAAAAAACCCCACAGATTTAATGACAGGTTTTTTTTTTTTGGAGAAATTATCTAACTTTTGGGACAATATGGTATGATAAAATTTAAATTTGAGTCCAGCAACACATATATATCTGGATTTGATTCACTAAAAATCTGATGAAAAATCTGTTGATTTATTAATTTCTACTGTTTCCATACATTAACCAAAAACTGGAGACAGACACGCTGCCGTAGCTGGCAGGAAAAGTCAAAAACAAAAGTGCTTTTTTTTTTTTTTTTACTTCAAAGTTGTCCTTGTTCTCAAGGCACAACATCAGCAACTGAATCATTAAAGAACATCCTTTATGGATCAATACTTAAAGTGGAATGTACAGTTAGAGGTGAACAAGACAAAGCAGAGAGAAAAAGAATAAATAGTTCCACCCGGAGCCAAGAATAAGAAAATCATTTGGCTGTTTGGCTGGAGTTTCACACTCTCTGCCGACAGCTGTGGCAGTTATAAATATCTGCACCACGAGTCTGGTTGTGCATGTGTGAAGAGAGCTGAAGTGCCACCGGCAGGGCTGAGGCTAAAAATAGCAGAGAGGAAGGCAGTCGACTCTGCCTCTGTCTCCACTGGATTTGATTAGGCCTGAAGAAACTCTGCCCTCCCTCCCATAACAAGCCCCTCCAACTTTATCACTCTGCATGGACGCGCTCCATGTGTGGGGCACTTTCACTTTAGGTAACACACAATCCACTCTGCCTGCACGCAGGGAGGGGATTAATCCCTCTAAAAATATTTAACATGGATTTTCTTATGTTAAAATAGAATTTTTTTCAGTCATGTTTGAAATAAAATCACACAATGGAATATATTTTAAAAGAAAAGTCTTTGTAAAAAAGCTGCCAACATATTAATGTCTAATGTATTTCATTACCTTTGGACAAGGAAGTGTTAGGATTACAAGTAAACAAAGTCTGATTAAAACTGTGTGAGCGCCTCGTCCTGATAGGACCCCAAACCAACAAGGTTGAATACAGTAATAACCAGCTTCGCCTTGATTTGGTCTTAACGTACTTCTTAGTAATACTGAAATGCATGACTACTGATACCTGATAATATGAACAAATATATAAAAACATTTAAAAA
>NW_015150718.1:636575-638976 GCF_000732505.1 Cyprinodon variegatus | reverse complement strand
TATATATATATATATATATATATATATATATATATATATATATATTCTGACCCCTTTAAATTTTTCACTCTTTGTTTCAATGCAGCCATTTCCTAAAATCAATAAAGTTAATTTTATCTCTTAAGAATGTACACTCAGCACCCCATCTTGACAGAACGAAACAGAAATTTAGAACTTTTAGCAAATACATTAAGAGAAAACTGAAATATCACAAATATATATACACATTATAATATCTATATCTTTAGAGTAACTCAGAATGTTCGCAGGGATCTACCAGGGTACATAACAGGATAAAAAAAAACAAATTTTTTAATAATATGATCTTGCAATTAGAATAAATCTCACATGTCAAGACAATGCATTCCTTTTAAAAAGCTTCATAGATGTCTAGACCTCCTTTAAACAACTTACTAGATAATGGAGATAATTCAATTCTTACTTTAGTAACACCATCCATACTGTGGAATATTTTCAGACTCTACAGCATCTAAATCAGAGAACAAATTGGGATTTCTTTTTGTTTGTTTGTTTGTTTCCTTACCAACCAGCTGCTCACCTGTAAGGGTAATTAAAGGTATAGTGGAGGATTGTTTTTTTTTTTACAGGTGGATCATCAAAATAAGTTGTCCTAATTGTCAATCATTCTGGTGATATGTTTACATAAAGCCGTCCTACGTGCTCGTCCCCATTTTCACTTGGTGAGCCTGACATAGTGGAAAAATTGCAAATCTCCTTTTGGAAAGTAAGCTTGTTGAGCGATGTAAACATCAACAGAGTGTGCACGAGGAGAAATGGGCTTGTGCATGCTCTCGCACACGTTTAATAGGCGTTCCCTCTGGGGAGCGCTTACAGGGATGTGCATGTGCATTTTTTTTTAAAAGAGGCCCGGTGCAAAGTTGCATGCAAAAACGTCTGCAGTTATTGCGATGAGAAAGGGCCAGATAAAACAATGGGGGATGAAGAGTCTTCTGTGCACATGTCAACATATTTGGCCAGCTAGAAATAACAACATTAGAGACAAAGGATTTCTCCAGGAAGCAGGAGCAGGAGGAATAATTCAGAGTGATTTTCTTTTTAATAAAGAAGCAATTTGGCCCTCATTGTTTGGGATCTGAGTAGATCAGGGGCCTCTATACCAGGGGTAACCAATTGAACATCAGCAGAGTCCGAATAAAGAAAATCAACAAACAGTAAAGGTCCGGAGACATTTTTATTAAATTATAATCTGTTTTATTTTTATGCATCCATGTTATACATTGACTTTTTAAATAAAATAAAAAAATAAATAAAAATTGACATTTTTTCCATTTAAAATAAACTAAACTAAAATATTTTTTGAAATAGAGAACAACTATTGTTCAGTTTGGTGTATAGAAAATTTCCCGATTCCCATATTTTATAAAACACCTGAACTCACTGTTTGTTTTTTCTTTCTTTTTTATGGCTTAATGAGAGAAATGGGCTTAATGCTGCTCTGCAAGGCTTTAAACCTGGGTTTGAATGGAGACAAAATCATTCTAAAGCACATATCAAGGGGCTCATTTTGAGCCTGGATCCATATTTATTTTTGATTCTGTTCATGGTGGAGAATCCTGCTTCACAGCAGCAGGTTGACCCCAACATACTCAAAATTTGCAGGGTCATCTTTGAGCACGCCATTTCACTTTCATTGCGGTTCTTCCAGCAGTCTACACTTTCTTTCACGTTTTCTCACCATCGTTACCCATCGCCCGGCTTGCTGTGTCTAAAAGTAGCTAGCGACAACAGCCCTGACTGAAGTATCTCATTGGCTTATATGCATCACCTGTATGCTGGTGCCGGAGGGCTTTACAGTGCAAGTGAAATTAGACACTGTCGTCGGACAACATGAGGTAATTTATAAATGTTTTAAATCAGGTTGGGTCCGGATTAGCCAGCAGATGGGTCTGGATCCGAACCGCGTTCTACTAATCCGTGACCTCTTCTCTATGCGATTGTGCCTTGGATTTCAGGGAAGATGTGTTGTATGTTCCTGCACCTGTGTCGCTGATATCAGCAGCAGACAGGTGCTGACGTAGCTTGCTTCAAACCCAGACACTTTGGTGAACTTTTTTTCTCTAGAAGATTGGTGTAACCTGGTAGGCCCAAAAGATTAAAACTCTATATGCTTCACACATTGCAGCAGAGATATTTTTGAGAGTGTGAAGCACAGATAAGAGCCCATCCACATCAGACCAGCTGTCCTCAGTCAGTTTAAGGGTCAAGGGTCTGATAGTTCAACCAAATCTCTTACTGGCACAACCTGACATTGGAGCGCATCTTTGTTCAAGTACTTGCTGAAATTCTCATAATCAAAAGTAATGCTTTAGCTTGACCTGAGTGAAGTTGGCCCCCCCACCTTCTTCAAATCAGACAAAAT
>NW_015150718.1:633391-635181 GCF_000732505.1 Cyprinodon variegatus | reverse complement strand
TAATTTAGGGGTTAATGAACTGTTTCAGAGGGGTGATCATAGCGCTCTGCATCAGCAGCGCTGTGTCTGTCTCCCTGACAGCTCCCACATCAGCTTCTCTGATTGGTTGATGTGGCACGTCGAGCAGCAAAAGTTTAATTTTTCCATCTCCAGCAGCAGCTGCTGCCTCTGAAGATGCTCAGACGCTCCTGAGGCGCTGCTCCGTTGGCTCAAAATGCGCTACTGGACATTTTGTTGCGCCTTGATGCGGGTCAACCATTGACTTTGCATGTAAACTAGCTGCCTGCGGTGTGAACGAAGCATAAGAGTTTCTGCCGGGCGGGGATCACCGTAAAAGCCTCAGCTCTGTTTTTATCTCTCACTTTCAGGTTATTTGCCTCAAAGGAGAATGTTCTCCTACATTCTGACAACAATCTCTGCACTGTGAAATGGAGGGATTATGAAGGGAAAGTAAAAGGAGCTGCAAAGTACTCTGGACATTTGCCATTTTAAGATAATCTCTATGTGTGTTTTCATAAGCCTGGCCGTTCAGTAGCATAGATTCCTCTGAAACCTGCCTAAACAAAGAAGCTGAAGCCCACAGTGGGATAACGGGATGACCAGGACAGACAACTGGGCATCTTTACAGATGGCTGAGGGCAATTGTAATGGTAGGATTATGGTTTCTTCTTTCCCCTCCAACTCTCAGTTACACAAAATCCTAAGAGGATAGATTTAGGGTACTAAGTCCCCATAAAACTCTCTAGTTGCCAGTGCTTCAGCCTTCTGCATAGATATCACAATACGATGGAAAGGATTGTGGATATAAGGAAGGCAGGATTCAAAACCAAACCCCAAGTACCTTCAGGTCCATCTGTTCTCCAACAAAGGAGAAAGAGAGCTTTGGATGTACCACAGGCTCCTAAAGGGTGAGTCATTAAAGTGTTGTAAAGACAGAGCATATGGAAAATATCCACAGCACTTCCTCCATGTTTAGTCATGTTCCAGCTTTATTCCTAATTATATTACATTGATTTTCTTTGCTCTTAATTCTAAGCACAATAATGGAAATGTGAAAAATAAAATGTTGAGTTTTTTAAACTGTTGGAAGTTTATTACAAATGAAAAAAATCAATCAAACCAAATGCAGGTAAATTGGATTCCTGTCTGTATTTGAGATGGGCGACTCCAGGATATTCAGAGTGGCTCTGAAGCCCCTTCTTTGCGATCTTTTTGGTGCGCTTTGGGTCATTGTCCCAGTCTGTGGTCAGAGTGCTCTGGAGCAGAATTCTCAACCAGAATGTGGATNTTTTTTTTTTTTTTGTAGGAGTTAATAGGATGATGGATTTGACTAAATACAGGGAAATTCTGAAAGAAAGGAATTTAGCTTGAGACTGAAGCCAAAAGTTAAAACCTAAACCAAATCTATGGCAAAACTGATCAATCTGATTGATATTCTGGTATTTAGAAAAGAAAGAATTCAACCTCTGTCCAAAGTATCTAGAACAATGCTTCAGCTGTATTTGCTCTATCAGGTGGTTTCCATATAGATGCAGTTTTCGCTCACCTTTTGCAAATATGCACAATTTTGAATTCCTCTGTTACATTAAAAATCAAACATACCATCTTTGTGTGTAAGAATATGAAAAAAGAAAAAGGGTCAAGATCTTTGGAGAAAATTTTATTTTAGTATTAGCAGGTGAGACTGAGAAGCAGCAAACTGAACTGACAGGCAGCGAAAAACGCACATGGTGCTTCATTTTTGATGCTTGTACACATCAAGGTCAGACGTGCGTCAAGCGCATCTTTGA
>NW_015150718.1:625577-631411 GCF_000732505.1 Cyprinodon variegatus | reverse complement strand
CCCTACGCTCATGTTCTGTTTCTGTTTATTTTATGTTAATAAACATTTTGAACTTTCTTACTGACTGCCTCACCTTGAATACTGGGTCCATCTGTCCCGTTTCATGACAGAAACTTACAGAAAACCATGATCTACATTCCTTTAACTCCACGTTTGGTGTTTTCCTAATGTCCAATTAAGTGAATTCACCACAGGTCTGCTTATTTAAGCTGTAAAAACATCTGTAGCATGAACAATATAAACAGTTTGCAGAAGGTATTTTTTCCAAATGCTCATAATCGCATATTGTGTGTTTTTTTGTTTTGTTTGTTTTTTTAAGGTTTATATTTAATACAGTTTTGGATAAGGCTATATCATAAGCAAAGCCGTGAATACTTTCATTATGCACTGTATGTTGGAAAACACAAAAAAATCTCATCCATCCTGTTCCAACATTATCCCCATTTTTTAAGCCCACTGGTACTCTGCGGCTGTGAGAGGACTCTAAAGCAGATGCATGCATTGGGCATTGAAAGGTCAGTGAGATAAACACATTGGTTCCACCTTTACTGATTGCAGATCACTCTTGATTGATTATAAATACTCAGAGTCTAGAAGTTTGCTTTAGCAGGAAAGGCCTGAGAGAAACAACAGATAACGAGGAAAAGTTGGAGGGAAAAACGGTTAATAGGAAGGAAAATGTTGATATTTTGGGTGGAACAAAACTGACCCCTGATGCACACATGAAGTGGTGGATTGTAAAGTGCCTTTTTTTTTTTTGCCTTGACATGACGTGTTGTGAATTGGCGCTAAATAAATAAACTGAATTAAAATACAACGATAATATAATTGGTTTGACCAACTGGTTTCTCAAACGGGCAGGAAACGGAAACAAATTTAATATCTTCATTTTTATTCTTTGTTTTTGCTTGATGCAGGTGTGTCAATTTTCTTCCATTTATTTTCCCCAAATCCTCAAAAATAAATTTAACACCAAATGTGTTTCTATAATCTCATCAATGCAACAAAACATAATACATTATTATTATAATGGAATTTAAACTTAAAGCACCACATTTTGTAGAGCAGATTAGTCACATGATGTGACATTTGGTCCAGGATAAACATTTAATCATGAATGTTTATTATATATATAAGGCCACAAAGTCCTTTTTTATAGTGGGCTAATACACTTAGAGCCTGTGATGCCATACAAGGCTTATTTAAAACTTAGTTAATATTAGTTTTTTTTTTTTTTTTTTGGTCCCATATGACCCTTTGAACAGTTTAGGTTGCCGACCGATGCTCTAAAGGATCAGTTATCAGCCCATTCACATGCTAAAAAAAAAATGCTTTTGCACAAAAAAACATTATTTAATCAGTAGGTCTGTTTGCCTAAGGTTCTATAGTAAACATACTGTGCAAACTCAAACATGCACAGATTTGTTACAGGTTAATAGTTTACAGCTTGAGAACCAATTAGCCTTAGTCATTTTGCCTGCTGTGACATTGTCTTCTAAAAAGGAAAAAAATAAAAGGTATAAACATTTTAATAACTGTCCTCATCTGAATGAGTCAGAAACTGTTCTATCAAAGCATGGGATAGTTATAAAAGAATCATATAATCATCTCAGACACAGAAATGAAAACGTATCTATTGTACTCCCTAAAAAAAAAAAACTAGACCTTGACATAATTCACAAAAAATAATCATATTCTGATTGTCTGACTGTCTCCTTGAACCCCAGTCGGCCTCAGCAGATGGCCGCTCACACTGAGCCTGGTTCTGCTGGAGGTTTCTTCCTGTTAAAAGGGAGTTTTTCCTCTCCACTGTCACTACAAGCATGCTTAGTGTGAGGGATTGAATTTGAGTCAATAAGTCGATGCAATCAACTGGTTTAACTTAAATAGAAAACGTTGAATCAATGTAAAGTGCCTTGAGATGACATGTTGTGACTTGGCGCTATAGAAATAAACTGAATTGAATTGAATATTAAAAGGGTGTATAAAAAAAAAACATTTTCACTGCAACACCTAAACTTTTTTTCTGTAAGCAATAAAAACTTCCAAAGTAAAGCAATTATTTTAAAAGGGAAAACAATAACATTAGGAAAACAGAAGCCTACTTGACTTAGAGGATTACATAAAACAATACAAATATCTTTTGTTCTGTAGACAAAGTGCAAATAGATGAATGTACTGCAGGACATTTCTTCACAGAGCTTTGTAGTTTCATGTCTACTAATCTGTCCAGCTAAATCACGGTGGTTTTAAGTCAAACTGTGGTAAACAAGAAAACCTAAGATGCACCCAGAATACTGATTACAGAAGAACACAACAGGAGAAATCCTTCTGATTTCCACTGCAGAAATTTAAATTAAAGGTGAAGGTGCTTGTATTTTTTTATATGCAGCCTTCAGGTGGATTTTAAACTCCTTAAGGAATTAGCTTAGTTATATATAGCTTGTCTCCAAAGCTGCACTCTGCTCTGAAAACCACCGCTGCCAGTCCAACTCTGCCCCCAGTAAGCTTAAGAACTCATTAAAATGCCTCGTTCGTCTCTAACAAAGGCTACTTAATTCACAACATAGGTAGTTGATGTCAAATATGTAATACATCCACTGGGAAAGGAAAGTACTGCATTATCAAGCACAGAGGATCTGTAGAAAACCAACAACTCACTCGAGAGAAAACTCAACTCATCAAAAAGAAAAACTAAGGCGTTTTATTACTGTATATCCTGGAGTTTCAGTTTACTTTTACTATGCATGTTTCATACTTTGATATTATTGTGATATTTCTAAAGGAATTTAAGTATACATATTAGTAATAAGTGTAAACTTATAAACATAAGGGCTTTATAATATTCCAGTCTGTAACTAATGATGATAATCATCAACTTATCTGATTTGCCTTAAGATAAGAAATTCTTTAACGAAACTGAAAAATAAAAGGAAAATTCTTAAAAGATAATTCAGTTTTATTGAGGTTTACTTTAACTTTGCTAAAAGAAATGCATTTTCCCCACTATAAAGAAACAAACACAAAAAAAAACATTTGATTTATCTGTCTGGCAGGGAGGCAATTTTACACCAAAAAGTTTGCATAAAAAGGAAACATTTGACAAAAAATAGGCAAAAAACAGAGGAACAGGAACTCAGTAGTTTTAAATTGTGTTTTGTAAGAAGGTTGGAGATAGAAAATCATGAAAGTGAGGATCCTAATTAAGTGCTGTGCTTTGGTCTTTTTAAACAAGAAAGAAATAAAAAGTCAGTGTGAATGCAGAAAAAAAGAAAAATGAAAGGTCTTACCAACTAAAATGTGTCTGAGTGATAAAAACTGGATTTCTGTTCCCAGCCTGAGAAATCAGACATAGTCTTGTTTTGGTGAAAATGGTGAGAGCTGTGCAGATTGCTGGTTTGCACCTCAGCCGGCTTTTTTCTCATGAAATAAGTTTTATAAACAAACAGTCGAAAAAGAGCACAATTACTTTTCTCTACTTATATCAGTGAAACAGTGAGCTTAAAATTAAACCTGATTGGCTTTCTAAGCTTTAACTAGAACATATTGTGTTGAATGTTATGCTCTCAGTCTCTGTGTCTCAATTAAATCCAAAGAAGCAAAGAAAGTCTTTCAAATGACACTAAAGACCCTCGTCTTCCCTTCAGAAGATACTTTCACCATCAGATAAAAATGCAATTTGCTGATAAACAAGAGGACATCTTCAATCTACATAAATTTAAGTTAATCGACTTCAGGTGGTCCCATTTCTGTAGGAGTTGGTGTGGTTTGCTGTGTGTGTTGTTAGGCTGTGTTAAGTTTTTAAAGTCACGAGCTTAATATTGCTTTAGTGTTTTCAATTGACCATGACTGGCTGTTGTGTGCGAGGCAGAATGATCAGCGCCGTTTCTATACCTAATGGATGACATGAGGAGATAAAGCTGTGGTCATATACGAACTGGGATATGTTGGTGCAATGGTTTACAGCAATGGGGTAAATATGGGTAAGCAGACACAGCAGTTTAACTTTCCCCTTAGAGCCACCTGCTTTAAAGTTACACTAAAAGAGTTTCATCACAGTTAGCATCGACTCCATTAAATTAAAGTAACAAATAGTCTGACACTGTATTTTAGTCTTTTAATGGTAGTTTTCATCTTTGTTTGTTGGGAATTATAAGTACTTTGCTTTTTTTTTATTCATTCAGGGACAAAATCAGTTCCAGTTTTGTTTTAAGTTTGATAAACTGTCAAAATATAATTGGACCATTTAATAAATTGTTCAAATATAATGAAAATGTTTTTGTTAACTCAGCATATTGCAAAAAAATCATTCAACTCTTTAGGTTATAGAAAAATCCTCTTAGCAAAGGACAAAACTCTGCTTTGTAAAAAAAAAAAAAAAAAAAAAGCTTCATTAATTAATTTATTGATAACATGCATATATGAGGCCAAGTTCCAAAATATATTTCTTTAATATTTATTTCCTATCTAAAATGAGCTGAAAACATGAGAAATTTCCAAAGTTATACGTCTGCTGCTTGTTGAAATCTAAGTTTGTTATTTGACCCTGAAAAAGTAACATTCTACAGTCATTTTTTCATCCGTTCGTCATCATCCTGTCAAAGTGTCCAGAAGAGTGAGAAAGAAAAGGCTGTGACAGCCCACCTTAACGGTAAACATTACTGTTTTCTCTCATGATGATTCACACACACTAAATAAAAGCCTCCCTCCGGCTTTGAGAGGTAACAATGCAGGCTTCATCACTTCAGCTAGTTTGGTGTTTTGTGATGCAGCAACTTTCTGGCCATCAGACATCGTTACGTAAGTCTTTCCCCTGCAGATCTGCTCCAGGTGGTGAATCCTCCTCCTATCTTTCCTCTATGCCTTCACTGAGCTCTGAGGACTGATTGAACGAACAGAGGCCTTCTTAAACCACTGTGAGATACCATCACAATAAGCACAGTGCCATTTCTAGAGGGAGATACCAAAAGGTCTCTGCAGAATCCTCAACTGAGATACCAATCATTTGCCGAAATAAAGGTGGGTGAGAATGAACCTGTATTCTCCAAACACTGCCACTTGCCAGTGTTAGGGTGTATATCCTGTTTGCTGAGAAGTGTTTGCCTACCTTAACGTGGCTGTACTCGGCCTTCCCAGACTCGCTGCTCACCGCTTTAGTCTCGGCCCTGGGTTTGAGGACTTGCCTGAGCGGACTAGAGATTGGTAAACCTGTCACACTGATCCCATCTGGACAGAGGAGGAGAAAAGGAGAAGAATTGTTATTGAACACCCTCTGGCAGGCAGGTCTGCCAGCTGATTATTTGTTCAATGTAGCTATGAGTCACTGTTGTTGTTTGGACCTACAATCCCTATGATTTCTTTGGTTCAACAGGAGCTTGGAGTTAATCTCCAACTGGCTGTTTGATTCCAACAGGGGATTGCAGATTTCTCCTCAAATGAACTCGAATAGATGGTCAGAAATCTCTAAAATAACTTTAACATGGATGTAAACATAAAGATATATTTTATATCCATCTATTTTCTCCCACTTCTCTTTCCTGTCCTTGTCAGGGTCGCGGTGACCCTGTTGACTAAGTTAGCCATCGACGTGGTGTCTAACGTTAGAAAATAGAAAGTACAGTAAATAGAAAGTATATAACTGTGAAATGTCCATGTAGTAATTCTTTATTAAGTGGATAATGCCGTAACCGAAAAAGTTATGTGCTGAAATATATAACATGTTATTTTGAGGGGAAAAAAACATTTGATCCATGTATGTGTGTATATATATATATATATATATATATATATATATATATATATATATATATATATATATATATATATATATATAT
>NW_015150718.1:621716-624864 GCF_000732505.1 Cyprinodon variegatus | reverse complement strand
ACCGTTCCACCCCTAATATATATATATATACATATATATATATATATATTAGGGGTGGAACGGTTCGTAAAATTCACGGTTTTCGGTTCGGTTATGTATACATACATACATATTAATAAAGTTATTCAATCACTGGATAGTGTATGTGTTTGTGTGTGCATGCATACTTGTATGTATAGTTTTTTTTTTTTTTTTTTCAAATTATCAAATGTAATTCCCATAACACTGTCATTAATGCATGTCTATTACATGTCCATCATTTACATGTACATACATGTACATCAATTTAGCACACTTCTGGCACATCTGTATTATTATGCTCCACTAACACATGAATTTTCTTGTGATATGTTTGTATAATATGTTATATTACATGATTTAAAGACTTTCCCGACTTCATAATGACTATGTAATGTGAGGTGCCTATTTTTTTATACAAGTAAAAGTAAACTTCTTATGCTATGAAACAGCCAGTGTTTGTCAAAGTGATGAACTTATCTTTATTTCAAAAGTCTTAAGTCCTGGTGAAAATGAGAACATCATCGTTGTTCGATGCTGTAGCGCACATATTGTTTACATTGAGACCGGTCTAATAAGGGAATACCAACATGGCGGCCGGTGGCTTCACTTCAACCCCTTACTACCAACGGGCAATCAGCAATCCATTGAATAAATAGAGATCAGTGGCTCACACACACTCACACCTAAGAAGAATTTAGAGAAGCCAATAAACCTAACAGTCATGTTTTTGGACTGTGGGAGGAAGCTGGAGTACCCAGAGAGAAGCCACGCATGCTCAGGGAGAACGACCCCAGGGCGGGAATAGAACCCAGAACCTTCTTGCTGCAAGGCAACAGCTCTACCCACTATGGCACCGTCCAGCCCTGAGATATTTTATATAAAATGTTATGTTATGTTAAAAGTTTACATGTTGAACAGGTAGTCAAAGCATTACTTTTGTTAGTCAGAATATGTGGTGTATACGATGAAAGGCAAGAGTAGCGAGATAAGAGACATGTTCATCAGCAAGCCTTAAAGAAATATTATTGGTCTTATCATAAGACTACTAACATTTTGATTGATTAATTGATTGACTTTATTGATCTCACAGTGGAGAAATGTACCCGTTACATCAGCTAAAATAGTCAAAGGAGAAGAAGAAGTTATTACCATATTCTAATGTTTTTAATAAATGGCCTTAAAAGCAATTCTCATTGTAAAACCTGGATTCAGTAATAAAATGAATACAATAGAAGCTCTAATATCACACGAATTATAAACGGTTAAATGCACATAAAAAGTACAAAATGCATGGTTACGTTTTGATTCATGACCTTGAGTGAAGTGGTGCAGACTCAGGAGCAGCTGCACGACCAGCAGCTGCATGCGGCACAACCGTGGGGGCTGCAGATTTCAACCTACTCAAACAATGGCAGAACGTGATGCCCACAGCTTAAGCTCTGACGTCAAAGGAATCATATCAGCCTCTGACGTCAGTCCGCTTTCCCTCCCGCTGGACAGCAGACATCACCGGGCTTTGCAGCAGCTCACGTAACTAAAGTTGAGGGTAGGCGGACTAATTCAAAGACACCAAACTCTAAACCAGCCGTCTGAAAACTTGTGGAACTGATTGGAGTTAGAAGAGTGTCTGACAGAAAGATAACAGAGCTTTACATCAAAATGAGCTCAGTTTTGCCTTTTTTGCTTTTTTTTCTTAATAAATGCATTTCCAAAGAGAGAAAACCAGAAAAATCAACATTCGTGCATCTTATGTTAGATGTCACTTAACATTACACGCTCTATTAATTATGTTTTTCTTTCAAAATAAATATTAACACATTTGCACTGTATATCAAAATTTATACAAATGCATATTCTAGCTTTAATTAGTCTTATCACTTTGAAAATAATTAATTCAGATATTTGTTTTCTGGTATCCAAGACTCAATCTGTCTAAAAAAAATAAATACTTCAGAAGCACATTTATTTTTTTCCTGCTCTCTCTGTCTGGCCTTCACAATTACAACTTTCTTTAGGTAAGTTTGACACAGAAAATACAAATGCACTGGAAGGTTCAGTTATAACTTAACAAAACATGAAAAAAGTGACTCATTCAGAGTCTTGTTGGTCTTTTTTCTCCCCAGTAAAAAGACTTATCTCCCTTTGAGATGCTTTGGAAGCCTCATCAACTTGCTAAGACTGCTGTTTGAGAACAAAAGCCTGTGAGCAGTGTCACCTTTATGCCCTGAAACACAGCAGGAGGTAATCCTTGGCTAAGAATGCCAACAGAATAACTAGTATTCACCCTGTAGGGATTTTACCTCTCTGAAAGATTCAGAGATGTGCTGTGGCACTTTACCTACTTATTTCTACACCAACAAACTCTTTTCTATCTTTTAGAACCCTATAAAAGAAAGTGTGATCTGGCATTGCGTGGAACAAACAGAAACTAAAACTAAAAAGCTTTGTAAAGTTGTCAACCCTGTAAACAATGATTAAAAGTAGATATATGTATATAAATATATAAAAGCTCATTTGGTATGTTTTTTAGTTTTGATGTTGTATATAAAGGCAAATAAAGAAACTATCAAATGGCAAAAATAAGCAGAGAAAAGAAAATAGGTCAATTTTTACAGTGAAGCACTCAACACATATATTCTTCCAAATTAACTTGAGCTGTGTTTGAATGTTGTTGTTTTCTCTTTAAAAAAGCAGCTTTTTGGGGGGGAAAATATGCAGTTTTAGTTTATGATTTTGGGAGACCATTAAAACTAACGGTTTCAGAGAACGTTGGTATGTTTCTTATATGAACTATATCAACACTGATGGATACACAATGTGGTTGTGAATACCTTATCTCCAGTTGGTACTGTACATTGAATCTTTGGATAAACTGTCTTATCTGTCTTGAATGGAGCTTTAGTTTTGCTGGTTTGTTTTATGCAAGTGAAAATCATGGATTTTAGAGTGCAGCGGTGTGTGCACTGCGTCCTGCCTGAAAGGCCCTTAAGAGTTTAGTTTAAAACAGCAAAGCTTCTATCACTGTGCAACTTAGCTGCTAAAAGAGCCATTTCTTCTTAACTTTGAAGGGAAATATTCCAGCTTTATCTCTAATCGCTGCTCATTGATTGTCAAAAGTGGGTGTGTT
>NW_015150718.1:611894-615239 GCF_000732505.1 Cyprinodon variegatus | reverse complement strand
TCTGCTGTATTTTTTTTCTTCCTCTTTCAGTCAAGAGGCAGTGATGACAGCGCGGCGGATGATGCATTAATCGCGCGACACAACTAATCGATGATGAAATTCGTTGCCAACGCTTTTAAAAGTCGATTTTTATCGATTTTATCGATTCGTTGTTGCAGCCCTAATAGTGACGCTTAAAAGTTTACTGTTCTTGTCTCAAATGATCTTAAAGTTTACTTTTATAGAACAACAAACAGAAAAGAGAACTCTTAACTCAATACTCTGAGCTCTGTGAGCGCTCCATTGGAAGCTGCTGTAGCCGCAGTGCATGCTGGCACAGCTGTCAAACTCAAGAACAGACAAGTCTGCTCTGATGCATGCTGGGTAAAGAGGGAGGGGTGTGAACAACATCCGGGGACTGTCCGTCCTTGGTCTTCTTGTTCTTGTGAATTAGAACATACTAGGGCTGAGGCTGATGACGTTTCACGAGTACACGAGCGCATGAGAACGCACACGTACACATATTGAGAAACAGCCTATGATTCTGTGGGTCCCTGCAAGGATGTTAGACATCATCCTTGGTGTTTCTAGATACATGAACTAAACTAGACACACACTAGAAACAGAATCTTCTCTCTTCCACCAACTTTGACCATTTTAATCCCAAGATCTAAACCCTGTAGAAAACCTGCAGGACAATACAAAGAGAAGAGTATAGAAAAGGAACCAGGATCCTAGATGATTTGGAGAGATTTTGCAAAGAGGAATAGTCAAAGGACCCTCTCTCTTTAATCCCCTCTCTTTATTCCCCCCTTTGTCAAAAAGATATAGCTGTACAGAATTTTAACAGACATGCAATTGTGGCACAGTAGAGAAGAGTGAATATTACTGCCATCAATAAGGCTGGATTTGTCTATATTATGCTACTACAGCATGATATACAATTATCTGGAATCTTTTTATATTTTTAAAATTGTAAATCCAATAAACGTAGCCAACACCATGCATGCTTGTCTTTAGACAGTGAACTTCCTGCTCCCAAAGGTCTGAAGGTGTTATCCACATACTAAACCTGAAATCCTTCCTTGACATGTTATTTTTTACACATAAGACTGCCTGAAAAATACAGTTCTCATTTTCAGGTGTAAGGATATAAAAAATGCTGCAGGATACTAGCTAAAGTAATACCCCTGGGGTCTTTTTTCCCCACAGCCATGACTTTTCTATGACCCTTCAGGCTGTATGATTTGACAATACCCTGAAAATGAAACAGTAGATATTTTCTCTCTTGAAATGCTGCACTAGCTGGCAGTCCCACAAGGTGGTTGCCGGTTTCCCCCCCCCTCCATTTCAAACATGTGTGCATTTCCCCCGTACAGTTTGCCACTGAAGGTGTGCTCATACACACAGCTCCAGCTCGGAGCAGGTATAACTGCGCAGGTATTTACTACGATCAACTTTGTTTGGTTCATTTCTTCCTTTTCGAGTCAAAAACTTCCATGACGACCGGTTGGTGTTGAGCAGAAACAGAGTTTCTGTAATTCACTCTTACACATTATGAATCCCGCTCCTAATTATTTTGCATAACCGTTCGTGTGGTTTTAACGTTTGCCTTTTACTGTTTTGGCTGCAAATCGAGGCTGCAGTGCACTGCACCGTCTTCACCCCTGCTGTCATTAGCTCCGACACTCACACCATTTAACACAATAAAGCACGCTGGAAGTCAAGGCCCATTAGTCCTGAGTGATGATATCAGCCCCATCAGAACGTGAGTTATGGTGTGGTGGTCTCAAGCTGGACGAGAAATGAGAGATAAACTGTGTCTGAGGGATAAATCGGGAAGGCTCAGCCTCCTTTCAGTCTTGTCTGTCCCTTCCACGCCTGCTGAAACCCAGAGAACATTCTGTACCAGCCAGGCATTATCAGCTGAAAACAAATGCACATAAGCATGGACGCTTTCCAATATAGAATGTATATACACAACATTAACAAACGATTCCTGCCATTTTCTACCATCAACCTCAAAACGCATTAAATACAAACACAAAGTAAGGTGGATTTACAGAGTGGCTTTTTTTGTTTTAAAGGAAAAGTCCGGTCAGCAAGGAATGATCATTGGATCATTATCTATACCTAAAAGTAAAACATTTGCAGTGATTTAATAAATTTAGCTTTAATCAGTAAAAAAATAAAAATAATATTTTACATCACGATCACCGAGTGAGCGGCCATTTTTACCCAAATATAGTAACACCTCACTCCTGACGTCAGCGCCTAGTGCCATTCTCCCCGCTTTACAAGCAGAATCAATGGGAACTACTAGACACATCTGCAATCAACAACAATTATTGAAGATTTCCAGAGGACTTCACCATTGAAATTCACCAGANAGCTGCTAAAAGAGCCATTTCTTCTTAACTTTGAAGGGAAATATTCCAGCTTTATCTCTAATCGCTGCTCATTGATTGTCAAAAGTGGGTGTGTTTTTTTTTTGGGCAGGCATGGCATGGTCAGCAGCCCCATTTCCACTACCCATTGGAGACCGTGCTGAGATCGGCCCTAGCACAGTAACCGAGATAACCGTTGAGTGTAGTACCATGTTAGCTAACCGTGCTAACATGGTACTAGTTCATCAGTAGGGCTCGGCGGGGTTCAGTTCTGGTGCAGATCTCATATAACAATGAATACATGAGCAGATCGCATCATCTCCTTACAGTCAGCCCCCATAATCATGACATTTTACACATTCATAAAAATACTAACTTCCCTACAGTCACACAGGATTTCCAGTGATGATTCTGCTTAGCAGTGTGATGATACTGAACGTTGGTCGTTGTTTCCTGCGTCTGTAAGCCCGCATTAGACCATCGTTTGCCGTATCCACTTCCTAAAAACCAACTCTGTCAAGTAAATTTACCAAAGGCTGCTTTCTTCGCCTGACTCACCGCAAACTTACTGAATATTACGGGTACCGCCATATTGAGTTGTTTACCTTGCAGAAGTAATTATATTGGAGTCTCATTTTGTGGCTCAGTAAAAACACCATATACATACTTAGCAAAACACAGCGGACAGGGTGTTTGAACCCTAGCACACAGAAACAATACATGCTGGAGGTCACGTACAAATCTTTTGAAAAACAAGATTCTCAACTGGTGACCTGCAGGTAGGATAATTTGTGAGCAAAGAGATCTTGGCAAAGACATCTTATTACTCTTTAAGTATCAGAGCCCTCTTTGGCCATGTGAACAACATCACACACACACCAGCTAGATTTTGAAATAGCACTTGGTGCTATGGTATAATACAGCCTCATATGAGTCTGCCATTTCAGGGGAAAAAGCAGAGATTGTCTGTGATGATGTA
>NW_015150718.1:609086-610905 GCF_000732505.1 Cyprinodon variegatus | reverse complement strand
AACGGAGAGTCTCCAGACTGATTAGCGAATGAAATCTTGAAAGCTCGTGAGATCAGGATGGTCTCACGAGGCTAATGTTTCCCCCCCTCCCTAGGACAAAATTGAAGGAATCGTTTTTGAATGTTGTTTCTGTCATAAGAGAATTCTACCATTTTGAGCCTACCACAACCTCTAGAGAGCAGCAGTACCGTAGATAGTCACTAGGAGGAGAGGAACCATGCTAGCATGGTGTGTTAATGGTCTTAAGGAACCGAGTTTGGCACTGTTAACTGATCCAAGCTCGGCACGGATCAGTTTTCAGAGGGTAGTGTAAATACAGTTAATGTAGGTGTTTCATGGACGGGGCAAGTTAACTATATCTACGTAGGACAGGGATTACTCAAATATGGATGAATAAAGTTATAACTACATCATAACTAAGTTCTAACTTTTTTCTTATATGACCTAGGCTCTTTGAGAGCAGCAGGAACATTCCAGGTTTGGAGGATAAAAAAATCACAAACAGACGGATCTAAGTATTTTAGAACAGTAATAGGGACATAGTAATATCTGATACAAATATCTAAGGATATTTTTAAGAGTATTGAAAGTTGCACAAATGAATTCAAAATAACCTTTTAATGGTGATTTTTTTTTTTACTTATTTTTTATAAAAAATTTATTTTAATGGTGATTTTAAGGATTGGTTGTTGCCTTTTTGTTTAAGCGTTTAAACGGAGAAGAATGTACAATTAAAAAGATGCATGTTATGATGTGAATTCTACACTTTGAGTTGTGGTCTGTTTTTGGAAGGTACACATGAGTCTATATGTCCTGTGGCACAGGGACTGTGTGAGTAATGGGAGCAGTGATTAACTATGGCACTGCCTTGCAATCACCCCCCTTTACACCCACCTCCCAATCAGTATCTGTCTCGTTCGCCGTCTGATGGCCTAAGGCGGATTTGGGTGAACTCAGCATTTCTATCACAGGCCGCCTTGCTGGCAGCACTTTAACAAAACAGCAAAGACCCGGAGTTCCTCATTAGAAATAATGGTGAGGTTTTAATACATCTGGGAATCACAATGAGTTACTGAAAATATGTGTTCATTTTTTTCCTCACATATGTAAAGAACTGATCTGCTGCTGTGTTTCAAACGCATCTCTGGTTACATTTTGCCTGCAATTAGCTGCACATTAAAGCCAATTTCCAAATATATCTGCATAAACACAGAATTTTAGTAGGGTAAAACAAAATAAGGGTCATTTTTTCAATTGGTTGGAGGCTTATCATTAGGGAGGCGGGATAATAAACTTTCTCTGTGTCAGTAAAATACCAATGTCTAATTCCACATTTAATACTGTGAGCATAAAAGTGATTCATTAATTTGGAAATTAATTCTGGAACAAACCACAATTTTCCTCATATAAATGTTTCCAAATGGATATAAAGGAAACACCACACAAAGAGAAATAGGATTATCACATCAGTTTTTAACAACTCACATTACTATGTGGAAGGAATATAAGCATATCAGTACATGAGTACAACTGGGACGATTTAAAGTTGTATGTAATTGCAGGTTTTGTTTTAGAATGAAGAGGTGATGGGATCAGCGTTATTTGTTCGGTAATGTGACAGTGATTATAAAGCAGGTTAGGATGGTGGCTAGTGGAATAAAGCAGAGAAGCAGCACAGTGGTAAGGTAATATATGTTAAAGGAAAAGTCTGGTCGTATTCCGAATTCAAACTTCTAAAAGTACTTTAAATATGAATTTATTACATAATGTTTAATAAATGATAAGTGTTTTAATTAAGAGTAATTTTCATTTTAATGTG
>NW_015150718.1:603391-606282 GCF_000732505.1 Cyprinodon variegatus | reverse complement strand
ATCAAATCAACACACAAAAATAAACTAGACACACACTAGAAACAGAATTTTCTCTCTTCCCCCAACTTTGACCATTTTAATCCCATAACTAAACCGTGTAGAAAACCTTCAAGACAATACAAAGAGAAGAGTATAGAAAAGGAACCAGGATCCTAGATGATTTGGAGATATTTTGCAAAGAGGAATAGGCAAAGGACCCTCTCTCTTTAATCCCCTCTCTTTATTCCCCCCTTTGTCAAAAAGATATAGCTGTACAGAATTTTAACAGACATGCAATTGTGGCACAGTAGAGAAGAGTGAATATTACTGCCATCAATAAGGCTGGATTTGTCTATATTATGCTACTACAGCATGATATACAATTATCTGGAATCTTTTTATATTTTTAAAATTGTAAATCCAATAAACGTAGCCAACACCATGCATGCTTGTCTTTAGACAGTGAACTTCCTGCTCCCAAAGGTCTGAAGGTGTTATCCACATACTAAACCTGAAATCCTTCCTTGACATGTTATTTTTTACACATAAGACTGCCTGAAAAATACAGTTCTCATTTTCAGGTGTAAGGATATAAAAAATGCTGCAGGATACTAGCTAAAGTAATACCCCTGGGGTCTTTTTTCCCCACAGCCATGACTTTTCTATGACCCTTCAGGCTGTATGATTTGACAATACCCTGAAAATGAAACAGTAGATATTTTCTCTCTTGAAATGCTGCACTAGCTGGCAGTCCCACAAGGTGGTTGCCGGTTTCCCCCCCCCTCCATTTCAAACATGTGTGCATTTCCCCCGTACAGTTTGCCACTGAAGGTGTGCTCATACACACAGCTCCAGCTCGGAGCAGGTATAACTGCGCAGGTATTTACTACGATCAACTTTGTTTGGTTCATTTCTTCCTTTTCGAGTCAAAAACTTCCATGACGACCGGTTGGTGTTGAGCAGAAACAGAGTTTCTGTAATTCACTCTTACACATTATGAATCCCGCTCCTAATTATTTTGCATAACCGTTCGTGTGGTTTTAACGTTTGCCTTTTACTGTTTTGGCTGCAAATCGAGGCTGCAGTGCACTGCACCGTCTTCACCCCTGCTGTCATTAGCTCCGACACTCACACCATTTAACACAATAAAGCACGCTGGAAGTCAAGGCCCATTAGTCCTGAGTGATGATATCAGCCCCATCAGAACGTGAGTTATGGTGTGGTGGTCTCAAGCTGGACGAGAAATGAGAGATAAACTGTGTCTGAGGGATAAATCGGGAAGGCTCAGCCTCCTTTCAGTCTTGTCTGTCCCTTCCACGCCTGCTGAAACCCAGAGAACATTCTGTACCAGCCGGGCATTATCAGCTGAAAACAAATGTACATAAGCATGGACGCTTTCCAATATAGAATGTATATACACAACATTAACAAACGATTCCTGCCATTTTCTACCATCAAAGTAAGGTGGATTTACAGAGTGGCTTTGTTTGTTTTAAATGAATAGTCCGGTCAGCAAGGAATGATCATTGGATCATTATCTATACTTAAAAGTAAAATATTTGGGTGATTTAATAAATTTAGCTTTAATCAGTAAAAAACTAAAAATAATATTTTTTGTCACGATCACTGAGTGAGCGGCCATTTTTACCCAAATATAGTAACACCTCCCTCCTGAAATCTTCCGGCAGTGACGTCACGGTGCGGTAAGCCTAGCGCCATTCTCCCCGCTTTACAAGCAAAATCAATGGGAACTACTAGACATATCTGCAATCAACAATAATTATTGAAGATTTCCAGAGAATGTCACCATTGAAATTCACCAGAGCTATAGTGAAACTGACAATGCCCACGTGCATGGCAGTTGGATGATGTACTGTAATATATCGGGTAAAAGTGAGAAAACAAATTAGTTTTCTCACTGTATGCTGGGCATACAGGTACTTCTCAAAATATTAGCATATTGTGATAAAGTTCATTATTTTCCATTATCCAATGATAAAACTTGAACATTCATATATTTTAGATTCATTGCACAGTAACTGAAATATTTCAGGTCTTTTATTGTCTTAATACGGATGATTTTGGCATACAGCTGATGAAAACCCAAAATTTCTTTGTCACAAAATTTGCATATCATGAAAAAGGTCTCTAAAGGAGCTATGCACTGAATCATCTGAATCAACAAATTAACTCTAAACGCCTGCAAAATATTCCTGAGGCCTTTAAAATTCCCAGCCTGATTCATTACTCAGAACCCCAATCATAGGTAAGACTGTCGGCCTGTCTGCTGCACAGAAGGCCACAATTGACACCCTCAAGTAAGAAGGTATAACACAGAAAGATATTTCTGAACGAATAGGCTGTTCCCAGAATGCTGTATCAAGGCACCTCAGTGGGAAGTCTGTGGGAAGAAAAAAATTGTGGCAGAAAACGCTGCACGAGAAGAGGTGACCGGACCCTGAGGAAGATCGTGGAGAAGGGCGGATTCCAGACCTTGGGGGACCTGCGGAAGCAGTGGAGTTTGGAGTAGAAACATCCAGAGCCACCGTGCGCAGGTGTGTGCAGGAAATGGGCTACAGGTGCTGCATTCCCCAGCAGCAGAGGCGCCTGACCTGGGCTACAGAGAAGCAGCACTGGACTGTTGGCCAGTTTTGCAGGTCATTTGGAAATCAAGGGGCCAGAATCTGGAGGGAGACTGGGGAGAAAGAAATGCCAGAAGTCCAGCATCAAGTACCCACAGTCAGTGATGGTCTGGGGTGCCATGTCAGCTGCTGGTGTTGGTCCACTGTGTTTTATCAAGGGCAGGGTCAATGCAGCTAGCTATCAGGAGATTTTGGAGCACTTTATGCTTCCATCTGCTGGAAAGCTTTATGGAGATGAAGATTTCATTTTTCAGCACGACCTGGCACCTG
>NW_015150718.1:599117-603026 GCF_000732505.1 Cyprinodon variegatus | reverse complement strand
AATGGTTTACTGACCATGGTATCACTGTGCTCAATTGGCCTGCCAACTCTCCTGACCTGAAACCCATAGAGAATCTGAGGGATATTGTGAAGAGAAAGCTGAGAGACGCAAGACCCAACACTGTGGATGAGCTAAAGGCCGCTACTGAAGCATCCTGGGCCTCCGTAACACCTCATCAGTGCCACAGGCGGATTGCCTCCATGCCACGCTGCACTGAAGCAGTCATTTATGCTAAAGGATTCCCGACCAAGTACTGAGTGCATAACTGTACATAATTAATTGAAGGTTGACTTTTTTTGTATTAAGAACACTTAATACAAAAAAAAGAAAACTTCTTTTATTGGACGAATGAAATATGTTAATTTTTTGAGATCGGAATTTAGGGTTTTCATGATCTGTATGCCCAAATCATCCGTATTAAGACAATAAAAGACCTGAAATATTTCAGTTAGTGTGCAATGAATCTAAAATATATGAATGTTCAAGTTTTATCATTACATTGTGGAAAATAATTAATTTTATCAGAATATGCTAATGTTTTGAGAAGGACCTGTACACTGTATGATTTTTTGCCCTTTTCGGGCCGATTCCTTTTCTGCTTATTAATGTTGTCAGATTTCATCTCCATAATGAAGATACATGGATTATTTATTACATTTCTACAAAGATTCCTTGTCTCCAGATGATTTTTCTTTAATATTATCTAACACACTTCTGCCTTACCAAATAAACTTTATTTTTGTTTGTTTAATTTGGATTAAATTACACAGGTCACATTCAACATTTAGTTCTTGGAATTTGTTTAGATATTAGGAAATGAAACCGATGGCAATACTTGGAAAAAAAAGAAAAGGGTTATTTTTCATTCTTTCACAAGAAGCTTCTACTCTGCAGGTTATAAATAAAATACATTGAAGTGTGCAGTTATAAAGTTGTAAAATGTTTAAAGGTTGAAAGTCTTCATGGAAGGCACTGTATTTCAGAGGAACATGAGAAAATAAAAACACAACAACCTCCAAGGCAGCACACAGTAAGATCCGAACCCTGGTGAAAGCACCATCAAGATATCAGAGCTCACAGTTATTTTAAATATAGAGCTGGGCTGCTGTGAACAGACCGCAGCAGCAGCATGAGGCCCAGAGAGGCTCCAGGATTGTGAACTCTGGTTTCCCCTCAGGCTGCTCAGATACAGTACGGGAAAGCTGAAGAAGACCTTTCCACCTGAACTCAACAGAATTCATTCATATGCATCATCTTCCGTATTCATCTACAGGCTCTCAGCAATCTGCAGATGTTGTTATTGCGGCTATTCTCTGTTCATTTTTTTTTATTATTCATGACATTGACCCATTGTTGATTTGTCTGCATGGTAAATATTTAGAATATTACAAAATTAATTGCACATGGTCCTGTGAAGCTGCCCCTTTAAAAAATACATGAAATAAAAAAATTTAGCTGCCAACAAAGGCTGCAGAACTTTGACATCAGTTTAACTGGGATTTTTTTTTTATTTTTTAGTAAAAGTATTCCTATTGACTAAAAGCTGAAGCTTCGGAAGCAAATAACTCAAATTCCTTTGTGGAAAAAGCGAATAAGCTGTAGAAAACAACCCCTTAGTTCAAATATCACCGCCTGGTTGTTGTACTAAAAATATCCCTGCAGTTCAGCTAATGCATACAAATTTTGGCTTTCCAGTAATAATAATAATGAGCAATGCCCTGATGTGTTGAGTGCTACCATAATAATGTTTTGGAATCAATGTTTTCAGTCAATATCCTCGTTTTATGGATGCAAGTTGATCTTTTGTTTTTGTTGAAAACAAAAGTTTTTTTGTTTAAGAAAAAGTTTGAAAAATATGTTCTTCTCCAAATCGGTGTCTCTTCCTTGCAGCCTGCAGCAGTAAATATGTCTGAGGTGTTATTTCTAAACAACATGGGGTCTAAAACATCTGCTTACGCCAGATAAGCTAGTTTAGAAAAGTTTTTAACCGCTAAAAATCGGGTTGATTTTTTACATATCATAGTTGGAAGGGGATCAGTTTTAATCTGCGGGATTTCTATGCTTTAGTAATAAACATCTGCAACAGTTACAGAGATTAAACCATCGCAGTTGAAAGATGTTTTAAGATGTGGGGGTGCTTCTGCGATCTGTTGGAAAACAAATACTGAATGGGCAACAAATGGAAAAAGAAGAACAATGAGAGAGAAATATTTTAAGAATGCCTATGTGTCTGTTTATCTGGGTCTTTATCCAAAATTAATCAGTAAGATAATGAACTATTTAGTGTGGATATAATACAGGGTTTCATGCAAAACCTTAGCTGGTCAAGAAGAGCTGTTCAATTCACACCATATCTGCACTTAACGACTTAGTGAGAAGTTTAAACGTTGCACATTTGTCTGAGGTTCAGATTGCTAGCTGTGTGCTAAGTTTGGTAGCAAAAAATATCAAGCAGCAGGTCCTCCTAGACCTCCGCACTGCCTCTAAATCTTTACTGGTGTGCAGCACCGGCTGACTTTCACCCCTGCTAAATGGCTAAAACCAGCATTATTCAGTAGGAAATTGTCAGAAAAATTAATTCTATCCATTGATTTGAAAAACAGATTCATGCACAACAAATGCATGTGTTAGCTTGACCTAAACAAAGTCCACATCTGAAGCCTATCCTGGACCTGTTTATAAACCTTGAAAATTGATGCTCACAGATTTTCTTTAACCAATCAGGATGAGCTAAAGCTACTTTACTGATAAGGATGAGCAAAAATCTACCATGAAAAAAATTCAGCTTTAAAGTNATTATTCCTTGCTTACCAGATTTTTCCTTTAAAGGTTAAAGGATATCGATAAGTTATCAGTCATAACAGCAATCCTATTAATATCAATATACGCACTTACAGCTCAGATTTTCATACTGAAGCATATCCCTACAATTCGACATTACAAACTTTGTTTGAATTATTGCAGCAGCAGAGATCACCAACATCATAAGAAAACTAAATATTCAAATTGGAATATTTAAAGAAATATTATATTTGTGTCATGTGCAGAAATATTTCCATGTTACATTGATATAAAAAAAAAACAACGCAGGAATTTGACCTATATATATATATATATATATATATATATATATATATATATATATATATATATATATATATATATATATGGGTCAAATATTTGAGTTGTTTTTTTCCCTTAAAATAACATATTTTAAAATAACACAAAACTTTTTCAATATTTAAGAAAATTATTTGAAAAGAATGGCAGGTCCCCTATGTTAAAATGTGAGCAGAGAAGTAAACACTTTGGAAATAGTGCAATAGTGGAAATTGAAAATAGAGACACTTTGTGAGCAAAAAAACATGAAGGTAAAATTATAAATAATGTATTTTAGTGATTTTATTCAGTACCACTACTATTACATTAAAGAGCAGATCCAGGAAACTAAAAGAGCATTTTCTGTACCACCATCACCAACATGACGCTTGTTTAATCCAATTGGGAGTTTTTACTGGATCTGAGTAGCCTTGAAACCTTACACAGAGTACATGTCAGACTTAATAATACTACTTTAGCGATAGTTTCAAGGTGTTGCTTTATTGTATGTCTCGTGCCATGTCTTTTGGTTGAGCTGTTCTTTTTTATCTCGTTACAGGTGATGAAGCAGACTAAAAATGTTTTGTCATTATCTCCTTTCTTTCTCCTCTTTCTTTCATCTTTTCTCTTTTTTTTTTCTTTTTTCCTTTTTCTTCTTCTGTTTTTCTGCTCTGTTTACATTGCAGTGTCCATATAAACTGTAAAACTCGCTGCATAATTATAATAAAGCAATTTATATGCATGAAACAAGTGGAGCAACATGGCAATTGCCATACTGCTACACTTGTGAAAGTAAAATCTGTTGGGCTC
>NW_015150718.1:594761-597551 GCF_000732505.1 Cyprinodon variegatus | reverse complement strand
TTGCGAACCAACAATCCCGCCCCCTTGATAATCGACCAATCACATTCACTTTATTCACTTGTGTAAAGTCGTGCACCACTCGGAAGAATTCAGAAATGCAATGGTTGGAACGGTTTGTTCCGACTGCAGACAAAGACTTTTCTACAAAGATAAACTAATTTTATTTCCACTGCATGACTTTGTCTTTGTGTCGGTAAAAAGAAACTTGACTAAACAGAAAAAGCTTTAATCTGTAGTTTTGTAAGGAAACATATCAGCAACAGTCTGTGATTTTAACCTTTTCAATTATTCTGTGTTTAGATATAAACAAAAACCAATAACGTGGTGAAGACCTTCCTTCAATTAGCAAATACAACAAACTTTGTAATCTTGCTGTTTAGAAGCACACAGACAGAAAACAGCATTAAAACAACTTTATGCAAATTGGTTAATCAGTTCAGCAAGCCAACATAATTAACATGACTACACTATGTATTGTTTGCTAGATAGCATCAAATGTCGTGGGATAAAACTGCAAATCCATAAAGTCACCAGAATAGCTGCATTCAGAGCTGCTGTTTTGGAGGAAACACATCTTATCTCATTAATTCAGGGCCTCAATAATTACTGGGCTAATTAAAACGCTGAAACTGTATCGCTCAAATGACTTCATGTCTAGGGTGGCACTGCAGCATCGCCTGTGTTTGCCTTCCCAGGCATCCGGATCCACATGCAAATGCCCTCTAAAGTAAACTCAGCAATGCAGGAGCAGGTTCATACCCATCGCACATTAATATTCATCAGCCCATAGAGTCTGTAATAAAGACGCTCAGCAATGTGAAGAGGGAGGACTAGACAGTTGCAAAGGGACAGGAAGGCCAGGGAATCAAATCTGGCCGGGGTGGTGGGAAAATACACATTGAATGAGACCTGGGGAAGGAGAAAAGGTCTGCTTACTTTTTTAAAAATTGGAATTGATAAAAATCGAGCTTTAAAGTGAGGAAGCTACTGTAAAGAAGAGGGAGGGAAGTCAGACAGAGAGACCTTCACCTTTCTCACATCACTGCTGAATCCAAAGTAGGCAGAATTATTTTAACAAGCTGTTCTGTGTATAACAGCACATTAAATAATAGCAGCACATGTAGTCCTACAGTAGAGGAATAGTAACAATAATCCAGACCTGCAGAGGAAATGTTTCTAATTCCTGTATAGATGATTATGGGAAGTTTATTACAGCTGATGTAGATCAACATTAGATGAAAATGTGTCAAAAAGATCAACTGAAAGCAAGAAAATATTTATTAATGAGCTTCTTTCTGTTCAACTCAAGAGTTTTACTGAAGTAGTTGGCTTCATTATATTAATTCACATTTTGCACTTTTTTTCAGCTTTTATTGTCATTACATTGTCACAAGTACAGAGCATTGGAATTCCCTCTCTGCATTTAAGCCATCCCCTTGGGAATGGGGCAGTGGGCTGCCATTGTGCGGCGTCCAGGGAGCAGAGTGGGGTTAAGGGTCTTGCTCAGGGACCCAGAGTATTAGTCTGTGGGAGTGGGGTTTTAACTCTGAACCTTTGGATTCCAAGCTCAATGCTATAACCTCTCGGCCCCCACTCCCCATGTTGCAACTGTAAAGTTTAAACAAACTTAAAATCAGGGTTTTCCTGATGGAGGTTCTTTTCAGGATTCTTTACAAGAAACTTGGAAGCTCAAATTTACTGGAAAGTTTTGTTTCCTTTGGTGATTATTTAGCCTTAAGCAGGCTCAAATCCAGTAATAACTTGAGGTGGGGTTCCTTATCTATAAAAGATGGTGGTTTAGTCTACACAATGAGACCGCACGACCAGAGAATCGGCCCGCAAAGGGCAAATAATCATACAGTGTATGCCCAGCTTAAACGGGAATGCCGTTTTTTTTTTTAATTGGGCCCTTGATTTTACGTCATTACATCATGTCCTACTCATCCATTTTCCGTTTTGTTATATCCAAGTTACGTCTTCCTATGGGCACAAACTGAACTGATCTTTATGGTACGCCAGCATTTATAACGTAGGCAAATCATTGTCCCCCAGATATCTGCGGTTATATTTTTTATATTTATATCTTTTAAAAACAAAGCGGCGCGTGTATGATGTCATCCGCGCACTGGAGTCGTAACAGGCAGCCCGGGCCACATGCGGCTACGCTCTACTCCTTCTATTCATTCGGCTAATCTGAATCGTTCAATTCCATTTCAAGAGCGAGATCATCTGTGGTAGCAGCACTAGACATCTTCCAGGTATGTCAGTAAAACTAGCAGCAGTTCAGCGGGCAGGATGAATGAATGGTATCCGGCGTGCGAGGATGACGTCATACACACGCCGCTTCATTTTTAAAAGATAAAAATATTAAAAAATATAACCGCGGATGTCTGTGGAACAGTGATTCGCCTACATGTTATGAATGCTGGGGTACCATAAAGAATAAATTATGAACAGTTCAGTTTGTGCCTTCAAGTCGTTGCCCATAGGAAGACGTTACTTGGATATAACAAAACGGAATATCTTCAGAACGGCTCCAACTGACACAAAACTCATATGGGTGAGTAGAACATGATGTAATATTGCATAATCAAGGGCCAAATGTAGAAAAATCGGCGTTCCCCTCTAAATGAGAATAATGGGCCAATAGCAGCTAAGTACAGGTACAGGCCACACATTTCAGATTTCCTTTTTTGTTCAGCATTGTGTCTGCTTCTGCTTTTACTGACCAGGTGGATCTTTTTAGCTGGTTACTTACATTTTACTAAAATAAAATATATATATTATAAT
>NW_015150718.1:585833-593960 GCF_000732505.1 Cyprinodon variegatus | reverse complement strand
CCTTATAGTCGTGAAAATACGGTATGAACAGTTCAGTTTGTGCCTTCAAGTCGTTGCCCAAAGGAAGACGTTACTTGGATATAACAAAAAGGAATATCTTAAGAACGGCTCCAACTGACACAAAACTCATATGGGTGAGTAGAACATGATGTAATAACGCAAAATCAAGGGCCAAATGTAGAAAAACTGGCGTTCCCCTTTAAATGAGAATAATGGGCCAATAGCAGCTGAGTAAAGGTACACGCCACACATTTCAGATTTCCTTTTTTGTTCAGCATTGTGTCTGCTTCTGCTTTTACTGACCAGGTAGATCTTTTTAGCTGGTTACTTACATTTTACTAAAATCAAATATACATATTATAATAAAATACATTAATCTTTGTTGATGCAATGGTAAACAAATGCTGAAACCCTACAGCAGGCATTCTCAAAGTCGGTCCTTGGGAGCGGCTGTCCTGCAGGTTCTAGAGGTTTTCCTGCTCTAGCACAGCTGATTATGATGATTGCAGTTGAGCAAAAGCCTGTTAATCAGCTTTCAATTAAAATCAGCTGTTCTGGGGGAAGGAAACCTCTAAAACCTGAAGGACAGCGGCCCTCCATGACCGACTTTGGGGATGCCTGCTCTACAGGGTTAAATAGAGACAGGATCAAAGTGTTGACTCACCGTCATTGAGGTCCTGCAGCAGGTTCTCCTGACCAGAAAAGTCCAGCTTGACTTTGATGCTGATGGTCAGAGTCACAGTCTGGCCAGGCTTCAGTGGAAGGTGACGTAATGCTTCCTCTAGATCCCAGCTGAGAAATTTCCCAAACACTTTGTCTGCAACAACAAAGAAAGAAACACATGTATATAAATGGGAAGGGGGGGGTTGATTGCACGTGCTGCTGGTTGAACACCACAAAGCGTGCCTGTGTCACCATGACGCTTTTCTATGCCCCTCACCAAACTTCAAACTTTAATTTATGCCTCCAAGCCTTTCTAGCCGAGACGAATGACTCAGCTGCATCCACTTCAGGCAGGAGCAGTGAATGAATGAAACATCACCTGAATAAAGCATGTGCAGGTGAGCCGCTCCTGACGGAGGAGATGCTGCAGGAACGGTGAGCGTTTCACGCACGAGCACAGCCAAACACGAGAGCGCAAACACAACAGTTTCACAACATGTCCCCGGCTTCATTCAGCAAAGAAGCCCCTAAAATCCTCTAAAGGATGTGAATGTCTGCAGCATTAAATAAACATTCAGTGAATAACACTGTCTTAATTATTCATAAAGTCTAAGCTCTTGGGTTGAATTAAAAGTGAGAAACCGAAAGACAGAGGGGGATGATTTAAAATACATTTCGGTGAAAGAAAAGGCCATTTTCTCAGATGTGCAGCATCAGGCTTAGAAAGTTAACAAGCAGAAAGCTTGGGTAGCGGATGACATTATTGTTACTGCATCAATGAATCACGGACTCCATGTTGAAGCAACCAAAATGACCGAGGAGAGAAATTCTTTATCTGTTATTATCAGAAACCCCGAGAGATCATAAATAATTTCTGACCAGCTAAACTTCAGAGCTAAAACTAAAAATAAAACACACCAAATTTACCGATAAATAAAATATATGTGAAAACAAGTGGAGTGGATGGGGTGAATCATAGACAAAAATCACATATGACGTTATGGCAACAAACCAAATGAACCATTTTAATCAAAGCAAACAGTAATTTATTGCAGCATTAATTACCTGCCTGGATGAAAAAGCTCTTTTTGTAGCTTTGGGAGGCAATTTATTTAACTCAGCTGAGAGTATATATATACTAATCAGACATAAGATGACCAATACTGCCTAAAGAAGAAGAAACACTGATTATCTCTCCAAAATGAAGCCTCCAGTTTGATATATTGTGCAACTGTTTTATTTTTCTTCTTATTGAAGTTATGAAGCAGACAGTGCAAAGATTCGTGTGAGGATAACAAGGGAACATTTTGATAACAGGGTCAGATCACCCTTTAAAATGTGCGTCTGCAGAGATTAGGATTAATTAAAGGTTTTTCTGAAGATAGAACATCAGGTCATGGCCAGCCAAGGCTAACATGTTTGGATTAGGGATGTGTTAAAGGAAAGCTCCGTGTTTACACCTTGAAGTTTTCTCTCTACTATTTTTTTTTTCCTGAAAAGAGATCACTCAGGAAAAACTCTTTAAATAACACTTCATAATGTATATGTTTTAAATAACCAGGAGACATGGCTACAGATTTTGATAGAAATTGTAATCTTAGTCAGATCAGAGAAGTTGCTTAGAGTTACAGAAGGCAGCTGCTTAACAACAGGGCTCACCTATTGTGAATTGGCCCTGATAAACAGATAGAGAAGCATTTTATACTCCAGTCTGCCACATCATCACATCCTTACATACACCACGGTTTATACAGGAATGAGTAACTCTAATTTAATACTTTTTAATGCCATCAACAAGTACCAATGATTCTCATATATATATATATATATATCTCCGACAAAATTGTTTTTATAATTTCTTTTTTTAAATAAAGCATTCTAAATGCCATGATAATCGCATTTAAAGAATGTTAATGCCATTGAAGGCCTTAAATTAAAAAAATAATAATTTAATGACTTTTAATGATATGCGGAAACCCTGTACACGTCAGCAGATGAGAGGACATCTATGGCTCCAGCCTTATCAAAATATTACACTTTATTCTTAGCTGAAGGACACCGCTCTCGTTCCATTCCCAAATATTTGCCACGTACAGAATAAAGATTATAACTGTATAAAGCTAATTAGATAAACTACAGAGGAAAATATCAGTTCTGACACGCAACAGGCAGCTAATTTTAAGGTGGAATAAACATTTTATCAGTGATAACTATCCTAACAAAGGGAAAGAAATATACATCTTATGATAAACTGTTTATTAATAGTTGGTTAGGTTAAACTTTTGTTTCATTTGATTAATGAATATAATCTGCTTAAAAGAATTTGTTTTATTGTTGCAATGTTATAACTATCCACCAGGGGTTCTGTAGATGAGCCTCATTGGTGTTTGCAAGAGAAGTAATGCAGGATCAAAGGCATGAAAGAGTAGACCATGAATGGATGAACACTGTTTAACGTGACAATGATGCAGAATTATCTTTTTCTTTCTATTTGTAAATATAAAAAATGGATAACCTGCTAAACCTAATTATTGCCCATTTGGCGGCTCAGAATGTAAAAAAGGAGGGTGAAATATTTGTCGCATGATGGAAAAATACATGCTAGCAAATTAGCAAGATATTTGAAGAAGACTTTTGATTTAATGCACTTCATGGAGCAAGGTTTAACATTGCTGTTAAACACTAAGTCTCTCCCAGGAGTGATGGTTTGATTACACTAAAAACAAAGAGCTATATCAAAGTTAGTGTCCACTTCTTTGAAACTAAGTGGCAGCTAGTCTGACAGCGTGTTGGAGTGACATACCCTGATAATGATAGTTTTAGGTCTCTGTACATTGGAAATTTTACGTCTTTCCCCTTTATTATTCCTTTTTTATTTTCAGTAACCTAATAGGTTCCTGTTTTGTTCTACCTAATAATAAAAAACATCTCCAAATAAATAATACAAGAAAACAGTCAGTTTTTAATGCATCCGGCACTATGAAAAGTTCATATATACTGATGTACAATTATATTACATCTCAGCATTTTGTACAAAATGTTTAACCATTCATGCTATAAAAATATCCTGTCAATACCAATCTGACTATGATGTGGTTGAATTGTCTATATAAAGTACCTTGACATTAAGTGTTTTGAATTTGTCCTTTATAAATAAACTGAATTGAATTACATTTCTGCAGACTTTGGTTTTATTGGTTACTGGTGGCACAGCAGAGGTCCTAAACGTTTATTAGTCCATAAATCTAACACATTTTTTATCCAGGTTGGCCCTCAACCCCTATTTCATCTTACCTTACTCATTGTTTGTACATTATTGTACAGTAAATCCATCTGAGATATTCTATGTCGTATAATGAAAATTTTGAGATTCTTAAAATGTTTTCATTGATATTCAAAACTCTCAGCCAAACCGACTATTCGTTGTAACCTACATTCATTGACAACTTAATCATAGATCCTGTTCGCTTTTTCCCCCTTAGCGGTAGTGTCTTCCTGTCAGTGTACCTACCTACCTATACATCCATAGTTTTTATTACACTTGAGCATATGAACAGTGGCCAATAAAAAAACTGGATGGATGATGGACGGTTGGACCGTTTATCATCCGTTCAATTTATCAGTTTGATTTTTCTGAGATATGCATACTTTGAGGTATTACACTAAATCCTGTTGTTAGATGGATTATATTTAAAAGACTCAGTTTAGACCAGTCTGGGAATAATCCCGCCTCGGTGTGTTTGGTCAAACTGAATTTGGATTCCCACAGCTGCTTTTTATTCTTTGTCTTTAAATAAATACTGAATGTATACAGACACACACTTAAATACTGGCCCTGTATACTTCAGGTTCTCTTTTATTTTGTTTTGTGTTCTCAACATATTTTGCTTATCTCTATTTGATGCAGCTGATGGAAACCGGTGTCCAATTCCTTGCTTAATGTACCAAACCTCAAGTTATCTTGATTCTATTCAACAAAAACTTTACATTAAAGTGTTTGTTTGCAGAAAACATGGTTGCAAAGTCAATGTATTTACAGTTCAATGAAAACTACTGTAACACCTATTACATGTCACAAAACTGATTACTATATTAGAAGAATGCTTTTATTATCCACCTAGTGTTTGGAAATGGGGAGCCGTCATATGTTAAAGGATGGCTGTGTCTGCACGCTGGCAGAAAGAGTAATGTTTTGTTTGTTTCACAACAGATGTCATCCCGTTAAGACTCTTCTCATCTTTTATTCATTCAGTTCCCAAAGAGGATTCAGCAGCACAGAAAGACGCTGAACTGCTTTCTGTACAAAGCCTACGATGCAAGGAGGATCACTAGGGGTTAGGAGGTCCAGGGGAAGGTAGATGAAAGGTAGTTCCAAAACAAAGACTACAATATCGAGTACCGCATCTATCAGATGTATACAGTATGTGGAAGTTAAGAACAAGAAGCTTCGCTGGTAGAAATAAATCCGTTTTTGACCGCATGAGAGAGAAAAGAAAACCATCTTACTTTATGTAAGTTTTATAATTAGCAATGAGAGACTCAGAAGAAACAAAAAGGTTAGAAAAAGGAACTTTAACACAGCAAATACTGAAAAAATGCTGGCTCCTAGCTTAAAAATCCTTGGCTGGGATTCAAACCTAAGACCCTCTAGCTGAAAGGAAACAGTGTTACGTACTCTACCACTGGGAATCCCATCAAACTGTCTTATACTACTAGAAGCATTTAATTTCACTACAACTTGCTAAAGGACATCAGCTGCTAAGCAGGTTCACAGATATACAAACGAGCTAACGAGTGCATTTCTAAGCTTAAAAAGGAAGTTTCCTCATTTAATGATCATTTCATTCTGACAAAGAAGACTTGATAACAAATAACAGAAGACAACGAGTGGAAATAAACGTCTGATGAAAACTGCCCATGATACATGATTCCACTTGCAGAAAAATATGTTTTAGTGGCAGTGGGAGCAGCTCACTGACATACCTACACGGGTCAAACGACTCGGCAAGCGACCCACGTTTAATCGCCTCGTCTCTGCTCGGCATCCTGTGGGAACACCGGACCTGAGTTGACCCGCTAAATTAGGTGATAGCATTGAGCGCACATACCAATGTCAACACACCGCCCCAATGGCTTCTGATCTAACAAGCGTAAAACAATTATGTTTACATTCGATAAACACGGAGCAGCACTGGTGAGAGGGATTTGGACAGACAAAGGTGCAAAACAATAAAGCACACTGACTAAGCCCTAGCTTCCTTGCATGTTTCTCTTCATTGTTTACTTTCCTGATTTCTGTCGCACTGCTGACATCATCAATGCTATATCACCATGAATGTATCACCAGACAAGCAATGGCGGGGAGATAGAGCCAACGCAGCTACCAGAGAGGGGTTAGACCCAGCTTTTTTTGCCATCGCAAATGGCGATAGCTAGCGGGTCGATCCATGTTTGAAATACACGGAATGATGTGCAATTTTTTTATTGGGAAAGAGGGTTTAGTAATAAGGCTGATTATAACCAGACGGTCACTTGGGGGTTTGGTGTTTTTGGGCGAGGCCTTTTTGATGATTTAAAAAAAGAGAAAGACAAGCGGGGAATCAAGTAAATGTTGAATCATCCATGCTATGGATTTCATGTTTAAACAACTAGTTTTGAAACAGATGCCAAAAAAGGAAAATCCCTATCCCCCATGTTTCTCCTTTTCCAGAGCTATAAATCGTAGCATCCTCTGTGGGCTTTGTTTTAAATAGATGTGTTTATAAAAACTGAAAACCATCATGATGTTTCTCAATAACGTGTCAAATCAATAATATATGTAGCCGTTTACAGCTGCTTCCTGTGGGACGTTTGCATAAAGTAAATTAATGCCTTATCGTTTCACTGACAGATGCTGAGCAGAGAATACTAATTGTATGCAAAGTTTCAAATCTATTAAGATGAATTAAAAGCATGAATATTGATCTGATCACCAGTAACGGTTGAAGCTGGTAAATAACAATTTTAAATGGAATGAAGAGAAGTTGATCCGGGCTGGACAGCGCTTGGAAAGGACAGACCCAGGAATGGATTCAGGAGGCAGTGACCCCAAACAGGACAATCAATTCACTTTTAAACTTGTAAGCAGCCCAATGGCTGCCAACCAGCAACATTAGATAAAACTGGCACCAAAACGTCTCTCCATGAGTCAGCTTTAAATAAACAATAAACTAAAGGGTTGGCTGCTATTGTCTTCAGCTTTTCGCTGACACCAGTTTCAGTTGTGTGTGCCTTACTGACTGAGTTGGTTATGTATTTAGACTTGTGATTTCTGGTTAATCACTTGTTTCCAATGTTTTTTCTTTTGTCAAATGCACATCCCTGAACCAAGTAGCGCTGCACAGAACCCTGACGACTTTGCAAAAAGGTCAAAAGTCTCATAAAGTTTCAAGAACTAAAGTTTAGCTAGAAAATAAAGACCTTAACACACTTATATTTAATAAAACGTGTTTACAACTTTCTCAAGGATGCAACACTGGTGCAATAAATAAAGAAAATGACTAACTTATTAATTGCTTTGCAATGGAATTTGTATGTTTGATTATTTCAAAAAACCAACCAAGCTGTTCTTCCTTTGAGGAAACATTTGTTTTTCGGCTGAACCATCACTCCCGTCACTAAAAAGCACTGAAAAAAGATGTCAGTAAAAGCAAAAAATTGTAAGATTTTTTTAATGTTCATCATGAAGGGGGAAATAAGTAAACATTTGCCTCAGATTGAGGAATAATCTAAAAGCCACCCAGAAACTACCTTTCCTGATGGATGCATTAACAAGAAGAAGATGATTCTTCCCATTTTATACAGAAATGTAAATCTGTATTGGCCACCCTGTTTTTCGCGGCCTTCCAGAGAACACGGCATGTAAGAGAAAGTTCCTATTCCCAGCTTATTCCTTACTAAGTTGTGGAGGAAAATGATGCAATACTTGTGCTGTTTTTATTTGCACCAAATTGCTAAGCAGCTGAAATTAATAAGAAGTAATTTTTATATGAATACTTAAGTTGTTCAGATAAATGTGCTGACCATTTGGTCCAAGCTCTGCCAGCAGATGCTGTTTACATATAGGTTCAACACAGCATGGGATTTTTTCTTAAATTAGAGCCATGCAACCACAGGTGGAAGAGGTTTTAATTGTAGCATCTGGTAACAGCAGCCATAATAAGTGGCAACTGTTATTCTGTATTCATAAGGGCTACCAATGATCCTCAGACTGACTTAGCCCATAACATCTGGACCAAAAAATTTAAACCTTTTGAAACATCCTCGTCTTTTTTCACATTTAATGAGTACTAAAAAAAAAATATATGGTTTTCTTAACCCTTTAAAGCCCGATCGAAGAATAAAACAAAACAGAAAATGACTTTTTTTTGGTTCGAAGTCCTTATTTGGTCTTTTAACAAAATATGTAAAAAGAAAAAACAGAAA
>NW_015150718.1:584426-585059 GCF_000732505.1 Cyprinodon variegatus | reverse complement strand
CTTAAAGGAAATGTGAAAGGTTAAGACAAAACCATGCCGAACACTGCAAAAACGATCTTACAATCAGGAAAAAGTTCTGGAAATAAGTGTATTTACCCTTAATTAGAGTGGGTAAATAAGATGATATGTCAATGGAATGAGTATGTTTAGGTTATGTTTTGCAGTGAATATGAACTGTGGTTGTTTTACAGAATGGTGTTTTAGCTTTCCAATGATGTTGAAGTTGTAAAAAAATGAAAAACAACTATAAGAAGATATAGCCATTTTAGAGTTCACCCGCTCCACAGAATTTAAAAACTGCTGGGCCATAACAAAAAAGCTATTCATTTTATTAACTTTGTATAGCTTGCTGCAACATCTTCCCCAAACAATGACTGGGCTGCTTATGTATTTTTTATGGTAAAGACAATTTACAGCACTGCATTGCAATATTTGTATGTATTTTAAAAGGCAAACATCTTTCGACTTTATTGATATTGCTGCTCTTTGTTTTTCCGTGGTACTTGTCAAATTAAGTGTTTTATGAGTCATTTGAAAACACAAAGACAGCAGTCTGGGAACTGATGGTCGATGTATTTGTCTGATCAGAAAGCAGGTATGAATGAAGCAATCATTTACACCATTGGAACATGT
>NW_015150718.1:577419-581503 GCF_000732505.1 Cyprinodon variegatus | reverse complement strand
ATGTGGTGTTTGTCACAACACGCTATTATCCAGGATGGCGACGACCAGTGCGCTATGCGAAGTAGAGAGTAACAGATTAATGATGTGTTTTTTCTCTGGCCAGAAGTTCGATGTCAAATCCTCCCTCTTCAAGTTGGCAATTCAACGACAAACCCGTCCGTGGAGGATCAAGAATCGGAAAGGTGAAATAACTCTTTTTTTTTCCACTTTTACCCGGTGTATTGCAACATCCAACTGCCATGCACGTGGGCATTGTCAGTTTCACTATAGCTCTGGTGAATTTCAATGGTGAAGTCTTCAGGAAATCTTCGATATTGTTGTTGATTGCAGATGTGTCGTAGTTCATTGTTTTTGCTTGTAAAGCCGGGAGAATGGTGCTAGGCTTACCGCACCGTGACGTCACTGCCGGAAGATGTCAGGAGTGAGGTGTTACTATATTTGGGCAAAAAAGGCCATTCCCTGACTCAGTGATCGCGACGAAAATTATTATTTTAATTTTTTTACTGATTAACGCTAAATTCATTAAATCACTGTGAACGTCTTAGTTTTAGGTGTAGATAATGATCCATTGATTATTCTTTGCTGACCGGACTTCTCCTTTAAGGTTTAAACCTGAGGTATGTATTAGAAAAAAAAATATACCGAAATATGAGCAGGAGACCAGAATCTCCACCCTGTCAGCTTAATTGCCTGAACAGTGAATCAGAAATCAACATGGGTGCTACAAGGTCACACTATCCTCCTTACTGTAGGATTTGTTACAGTGATAACATTGGTATTTCGACTGTAGATGTGTTTTCAGGTGTGCATCATCATCCCTTATAAACAAGCTGCAGTCCGTTAGGCGTATATATTTTGGTGAATTATTGTAATTCAGTCACCTATTCAAGCATTAATACTCCTGCTGAAAAAAACAACCATGCTGATTAGCTAAACAGATTTTTTCACAGATTGTGTTGTTATTCTAAAAAAAAATTACATAAAAAGGTTCAAAAAGACTTTCTTTTTTGATTGCATATTCTAGCACTGAGAATCAATTCATTAAAACGATAACCATAAACAATATTTTGCTTCAGCAGGTTTTATTCATAAGCTAGAAAAGGATAAATCAAGAACAAAAGAAAAGGAAAAGCATTTATGCAAAGGAAATTAGGTCTCCTGATGATAATCTTTCAGCAGCTACATTTTCCACTGATTACACCTTAAAGTCTGATGTTATAGTAAACTAAACTATAAGAATTTAACAAACTTTTAAAAATACATTTTACAGTGAAATTTCAGGGAAACTGCTAATAAAAGACTTAAAATAAAAAAACAGGGAGTGTGAAATATGTGCAAAGAAAAACAGTTAAAACATTATGTATAATTTAAGCCAATATGATAGTGGACCGCCTATATGTAGAGACAAAGTGTTCCAGAGTGGAGGAGCAGCTCAGGAAAAGGCTCTAACAGAACCAGAGCGAGTCTTGGGAATATATAGACGTTGTGTGTTCAGAGAGAAGAGAGTACGAGAGGGAGAGCGCAAGGTGAAGGAGTAGTTTTGCTAAGATGGTCCATACTGTGCTGACTTTGGAAAGGGAGATATAGGTTATCAGGAAAGAGACATGAAGCTGGTGAACAGAGAACAGGAGTGATATGTTCAGAAGCGCTGTTAAGAAGGCACGGACAAGCTTTTCCACATCAGCAGCTTTGAGGTCAATGTTTAATCTTCCTCTGTGTTTTGTCTTTGACTGAATCAGAGTGAAGAAACCGCTCTCACAGAGATAGGTAGGAATTTCAGGGGTAAAGGAGGAACACTCATCACAGTACAGCACTGCGTCTCACAGATGCTCATTTCTGGGAATTTAAGTGTGCTATAACATGAAAGACCATAACAACTAAAGGCCTGAACACACCTGTTGCCTACGACAAGATCTGATGGCTCCTTATGTTCCTAACAGAGCACTTTGCTCTAAATCAGCAGATTTACTAGCGGTTCCTAGTATTTCTAAAAGTAGTATGGGAGGAAGATGTTTTAGTNAAAGACAGCAGTCTGGGAACTGATGGTCGATGTATTTGTCTGATCAGAAAGCAGGTATAAATGGACCAATCATTTACACCATTGGAACATGTGTTTTATTTACTTGATGACAATTGCCTAGCTCTGTCAAAAATAATCGAGTTTAAGAATTGTATTTGGATGAAATATGTTTAATGGCACATCAATAACCTTTTAATAAGAAGTGCTGTAATGAATCCTTCTTAAGTCACCACATAACATGGTCACAGAATGTGTTTCAACCATGGACAGCTTAAATATATGTATAAAAGAGGCCAACTTTATATACAAAGATAACAGACTCCCTATCTTCACATCTACTTCATAACCACATCTAATCTCCCACTGGCTGACGTGACACGAACTGACATAAAGTTAAGATTCATTAACTCGTGCATAATTCTCTTTGCTCTCTGCCCTACCTGGCAGTTTGCAAAGATAAAAATGCGTCCTCTGCTTGCTTTGCATCGCTCACTACTGAGCTCCATTCAAGTTTTTGGTGTAAATCGACCATTAGACAAAAACTTTATTAATTTTTGTATTTTCAGGTGAAAAATGGTCTCATTACACAACAACAGGTTGACTTAAATTGAACTGATCCTCTCCAGAGAACCCCCAAGTGAACGAATTAACAAAGTCCTTTCCTCACCACGTTAATGGTGTTTCTTCTTCACTGTGGGTCAGTCCAGGCTTTTTCTGTCTTCACACCATTTTTAAGAGCAAAGCTTTCATTTGAAGTGTGAGTAAATATACAAGTGACCCATGAAAGACTAACAAAAAGCCACCCGATAAAACCAGGCAGACGGCTTTTAACTTCTGGAGTCACTTCAAGTCATTCTAATCATCTCATATCGGTTCAATAGATACTGGTTTCTACATAGTTTGCTTATAATGCAATGTGATCAAGCAGTCGCTTGATAAAAAGAGAAAATAAGTCCATCCATCCATTTTCCGTCACGCTTATCCCAGGCGGGGTCGAGAGGGGTGCTGGTGCCTATCTCCAGCTGTCTATGGGCAAGAGGTGGGGTCCACCCCGGACAGGTCGCCAGTCCATCGCAGGAAAAAATACATCTTTATTTTTTTTTACTGCATACAAAAAGTTCTCTTAAAGGAAAAGTCTGGTCACAGTAAGAATACAAACTTCTGAGAGTACTTTAAATATGAATTTATTACATACTGTGTTTTTAATTAAGAGTAATTTTCATTTGAATGTGCTTTCCTGGAGGCATCCATGTTTGTCAAAGAACACTACTGCCACCTACTGGTTTGTGACGTCACGGTGCGGTATCGGCTGTTGATCAAGTCCCAGTGCTGTATGTGGTGTTTGTCACAACACGCTATTATCCAGGATGGCGACGACCAGTGCGCTATGCGAAGTAGAGAGTAACAGATTAATGATGTGTTTTTTCTCTGGCCAGAAGTTCGATGTCAAATCCTCCCTCTTCAAGTTGGCAATTCAACGACAAACCCGTCCGTGGAGGATCAAGAATCGGAAAGGTGAAATAACTCTTTTTTTTTCCACTTTTACCCGGTGTATTGCAACATCCAACTGCCATGCACGTGGGCATTGTCAGTTTCACTATAGCTCTGGTGAATTTCAATGGTGAAGTCTTCAGGAAATCTTCGATATTGTTGTTGATTGCAGATGTGTCGTAGTTCATTGTTTTTGCTTGTAAAGCCGGGAGAATGGTGCTAGGCTTACCGCACCGTGACGTCACTGCCGGAAGATGTCAGGAGTGAGGTGTTACTATATTTGGGCAAAAAAGGCCATTCCCTGACTCAGTGATCGCGACGAAAATTATTATTTTAATTTTTTTACTGATTAACGCTAAATTCATTAAATCACTGTGAACGTCTTAGTTTTAGGTGTAGATAATGATCCATTGATTATTCTTTGCTGACCGGACTTCTCCTTTAAGGTTTAAACCTGAGGTATGTATTAGAAAAAAAAATATACCGAAATATGAGCAGGAGACCAGAATCTCCACCCTGTCAGTTTCATTGCCTGAACAGTGAATCAGAAATCAACATGGGTGCTACAAGGTT
>NW_015150718.1:573749-575165 GCF_000732505.1 Cyprinodon variegatus | reverse complement strand
GCTGTGTGTTTCCTGGACAGGGCCGCCTGTGGAGCTGGTTGACAGTTACCTTCTGTATCTCTGATTCTTTTTGTATCTCTGCTTCTGTCTCCTTGAACCCCAGTCGGCCTCAGCAGATGGCCGCTCACACTGAACCTGGTTCTGCTGGAGGTTTCTTCCTGTTAAAAGGTAGTTTTTCTTCTCCACTGTCGCTACAAGCATGCTTTGTGTGAGAAATTGCCTCAGAGTCAATAAGTTGATGCAATCAACTGGTTTTCCTTGGATAGAAAACTTTGAATCAATTTGACTGGATGATCTGGTTGAACTATAAAGTGCCTTCAGATGACATGTTCTGTGAATTGGCTCTATGGAAATAAATTGAATTGAATCAAAAAGAATCAAATCAGAACTACATGTCTGAGGTGTCAGATAAAAGTAATATCTAACCTCTGATTAACTACTCCAAATCTTTCATAAATAAACTAGAAGTTCACGGTGAAAGTTTCAAAAGAAAAGCTTCTGCCACAGACAGTAGGATGAAGAGGGAACAGGGACACATTAGCAGTCGCAGCAAGCAGTACTGCAGAGATGGAGGTGTGAGCAGGTGCTGAACAAAGAGATGAAAGATAAACTAAAAGCCACAGGGGCATGACGGATCCAGAAGCAAAGAAAATAGGGTGGTGACCCCGAGCAACACCGCAGCCACAGAGACAGGTGATTCTGTGTGAAACAGAACTTCAAAGGCTGTCCTAACAAAACACGACAGAGCAAACCTGCTTTTTGCTTCAATCCTGTGCTTGTTTATCCCTTCATGAGTCCTGATTTTTTTCTCTTTAACGTAAAGACACACCGGTTGAAGTTGAAAGAAATCAGCAGGGCTTAAAGTTCTCACCTTTGGTGTTGACGGTCTTAGAGGTCAGCTCCAGACTCTCGATGTCTTCGGTCCCGATGTTTTCCAAGGTGATGGTCACTTGCTGCTTTTCTCCGTTAAACAGCTGGATGGACACAGAGCTGGACAGCTGTTCTTTGGACATGGGCTGATTTGTGTGAGCTGATCTGTATGTTGGAAACGACAAACAGATATATTTCTGTTAAGTGACAGATATCCGTGTTGGGAAGAAAAAACATTTTTTTACATTTCTCAATCATGTGCAGTAAACTGTAATAACCCTTGTGTTTGACCATCACTTAAGTCATAGGTACAGACTCAAACACAAAGTAAAACATGAACTTTACGCAAAAGCAACAAGATACATTGGATCTCATTGTTTACAAATCAGCGGTACTGGGCAGAGAGGACTAGTATGGGCAGAGAGGACCAGTATCAGGGAGAGAGGACCAGTATCGGGCAGAGAGGACCAGTATCGGGCAGAGAGGACCAGTATCGGGCAGAGAGGACCAGTATCAGGCTGAGAAGACTAGTATCGGGCAGAGAGG
>NW_015150718.1:571603-572902 GCF_000732505.1 Cyprinodon variegatus | reverse complement strand
ACCAGTATGGGCGGAGAGGACCAGTATTGGGTAGAGAGGACCAGTATTGGGTAGAGAGGACCAGTATGGGAAGAGAGGACCAGTATGGGCGGAGAGGACCAGTATTGGGTAGAGAGGACCAGTATTGGGTAGAGAGGACCAGTATGGAAAGAGAGGACCAGTATCTGGCTTTTAGTAAATAAGTTAAAAAAAAAACTCTGAAATCAGTCAGAGTTCTGAAACCAAACCTGCTGAGAAAGCCTGACTCAGCATACTGGGATGTTTGTAACTTTATGTGCTGTAGCTGTGGTTGTAGGCTGCTTGTAGAGCCTCTGAAAGCTTTGAAGTCAAAACAGAAAGCCTCCCTGTAGACACTGTGAACCCCCAACCCCTCAGAGACCATGTGTAACATTTTGTTTTCTTTTTAGTTGCTCTGTCTGCAGCAGTTCTCCCCTTTGGTCCTATGAACAAACTAACACTCAGATCAAAAGCTGCACTTGTAGGTAAACCTAAAACAGTGAGTTTTTGCTGAAGCAGCTGGTCTGCATGTTTCTGGCTATAAACGACCTCACCTGTGCTCAGTTAGACCTCCATTTAACAAGGATTAGAACAAGATACGACATAATTTCCTGTTGCAAATAACAGAACATTTACAACAGATATATTAAGTAATGTTTTAAGATTGTTTTTTTTAGAATAAAATAGAAAAGAAAATCCCTTTATTTTTCCACAATGGGGAAATTCTGGGGATTACAGCAGCAAAAAAGATTACAGAAAAATTGGCACACAAATATGGACCTTAGAAAAATGTATAAGAATAACATAATGGGGAAGAATAAAAAAAACAATAAAATCATGTAAGTGTTTTAACAGTATATTGAGTAACAATTTATTGAGGTTGTTGGAAACAGTGGTGGTTATAGAGTCTTCCAGCTGCTGGGAGGAAGAATCTGTGATAATGCTTCCTGGTGCATTTCGGGTGCAGCAGACTTCATCGTCTTTGTCTTCATTTCCCTTTTTTTTTTCTTTATGTCCAGATGTCACATTTATGTCTCAAAAAGTTTACAGACCACTGGTACTTGGTCATTTAATTTATAATTGTTTATGGACCAGAAATACTTTGCTGAATCTTGTTCTGTGCATGTGTGGATGTTGTATGATGCATCAATCGTTCTGTGTGTCTCTGACAAGGGACAAGCTTGTGTTTTTTTTGTGCTAGTGGGAATCGTGCTTTGCATGTGTGAATCTTGTCCTGTGCATGTATTAATCACATATTTGTATTTGTGAACATTAAGACCGATCTGGCTCCATAGATATGTA
>NW_015150718.1:568276-569849 GCF_000732505.1 Cyprinodon variegatus | reverse complement strand
ATAAAGGAGTAGATGCTCCATATATTTTACCTAAGGTCATATGCAAACCGCTGATAACTTAGGGGCTCTGTTTTAGTCATGAAGAGGCACTGAAAAATGCTTTTACTTTCTTCTTCTCTCTAAGAAGACTCATGTGTTTGAAGATGAACTATTGGTATAATGATCTGACCCAAGGGGAAATGATCACCCATCATTCACAACAAAAAGACAGAAATAGATGGGTATACATACCTCCTGGACAGAGCCATGGGGGGGCTAAGGTGTTTCATGTTTAGAAATAAGATGCTGCAGTTTATGGAGAGGGAAATTACTTCTGGCAAAATCTGTTGTAGCAGCATCAGAGCCAGCAACTTCAAACAGATTATAGAAAAGGCTGTTTGTTCTGGGGACTGCTGTTGAGATGACTGTGCAAACAAAGATGCTTCATGAAATAAGGACATAATGGGCAACCCTGAGCACTCTCAATATACTTTAGTAGTCACTTAATTGTAAATTGTAGCATAGAGACTGTAAAACATTGCTCTACCTGACAGAGAGACTAAATTAGAGCATTGATTCCTGTCAAAATTGTAAAAATGTATATAAACAGGGCTCGATGTTAACCATTGCCCGATCGCCCGGGGCAAGTAGTTTTAATTGTTGGGAGAGTACAAATTTCATTGCACTTGTCCGGCGGGCAAATGCAATGAAATTTGTACTCTCACAAAAATTTTTTATTTATTACTCAAAATTACTTTAAAATCACAGACATTCGCTGAAAACGACCCACAAGCGTTGCCGGCGCCATTTTTGTTGTTTTGTACACATTCTTGCGTGATTTGAAAAAGCCGGGTGATTTTCCGCTAGATGGCGTGATTTTTGTCCACCTAGCGGTAGTTTTGATGTAGTTACCAAAACGACAAACAAGCTAGAAAGCGCTATCATATGGCAGTCTTCTGTACAGTGATGCAGGAAAATGTTCATACATTTTTTTTCTCTCAGACATTGGAGAGGTGCATTTAAATGTTATAGAGCTAAACATGTTAAATTGGTGACCTGTTATGTTATTATTATTGTCTTGTTGCTGCATTTATTTTGTCAGGGAAAACTAATCCTGAGTCAGTTAAAAGTCAGGGAATTCTGAAATGATGTAAGATTGTGGAAACCCTGTATAAACTAACTATGTATAATGATTCTCTAGAAAAGTCACATTATATTAATAGTATTATCTTGTATAAACATAACGTGACTCTAAAATAAAAGTTATTCATTTGTGACATTGACTTCTGTCTTGTGATTTATCTTAAGTTTTTAACCTGTCAAAATTTTTTTAGATTTTTAACGTTACAATTTATATTTTTCCAAGCACCCTTAAATATGTTTAACAAATTACAGCTCTTATTTTCAGTCAAGATATTTGACAAAGTAACAGAAACAAAAGACATCTATAAGACTTTGTGGTGTGTCTAAAGGAGATGTTCTCATTACTTCATCAGTCGATGTTAATCAGGCAGCAGTTCTGACCCGACGTTTACATGTGACCTTATAGTCGTAGGGAAGCGGCTGTTCCAACCGTTGCAGTTCCAAATTCTCC
>NW_015150718.1:565701-567536 GCF_000732505.1 Cyprinodon variegatus | reverse complement strand
AAAAATGACCGTTGATATATGATTGGCCGAATTTAGGTGTACAAGCTGATGTATAACTAACTGGCCTGCATAAGAAAACAAAAAAAAAAAGTGAAGAATTTTTTTTTTAAATAGACATTTTCTAACTTTCGGGACAATATGGTCTGATAAAGAGTACATTAATAAACATGTTTAAGCAAGAATGATTTAAATATGACTTCCCTACAACTTTAAAGTAGCTGTAAGCACTGATGACACAGATGGATCAAAGGTGACCAATGCTGGAAGGCAACACGTGTTTCTAACCTTGGAAGTGATGTGCTGAGCTGAAGACGTGGAAGAGAGGGAATGACTTCCACCAAGCAGCCACTCGTCTTAACACTAGGCAGACCCTCCAGCAGGCAATCGCTGCTCACACCGAACACAGACGTGTGGTAACCTGCAACCAGAGAGAGAGAGCAGCTGGTGAGGATTCAGCAGGCACAACACGGCGTGTAAAGTCTGAGCAACGTAAAGCATGTGGGACTAACCGTTGACCGTGATGTTGCCAGCTGTGCGTGGGACTCCAACCAGAGTAACGGGGTAGAGACCAGACTCAGCAGGCAGGGATAGAGCAGCTGGCAGAGATTCAAACTCCACTCCAGAAGTCAGCAGACCCTGAAAGCAACACAGAACCAATAATCATCAGCAGATGCTGCGGATGTAAAACAGAGTAACTTTCATCGAAAACTTAACAGACAAAACCCCCTGTGGAGAAAGCAATCATCCCTGAGAGCAGGAACTCCAACTAAGCTAATCAGATTTGTCTTATTTGGACACGACTTTCTCTTTCCCTCTGCGATGATTCTCAGTTCACAGGCAGGTTTCTTTAACTGGGCTCCATCTTCTGAACATCTGCCTGCTTTTCTGGAGATAAAAAATCTTGTGGGCAATTCCAACAGCAGAAAATCATTGCATGCCTGAGAGGCGACTGAAAATGAGCCTCACAGATCAGAACCCAGGAGGAAAGAAGGTGGTTTTGTAAAAATTTGCGGTCCAATTTCCAGCTGGGTTTTACAGCCAGCAACAAATTCAGAGCCGAAGTTTGTTTGTTTTATGCATCACAGAGTTTAAACTGGCCGCCAAAAAAGTAATTTTGAAACAGAAATATTAGAGTATCTGAAGAGAATTTAAATCGGCTCAAACTAAACCTGGAAAGACAGAAATACAGTAAAATCCGTATTGATAGACTTTCAACTTTTTCTGTTTTTTTACCATTTACAAACACGTGGATTTTATTTTTGAACAATTATGATTATAAGAATGTTAAAAAATGCTTTTAATCTTTTTTAAACAAAAAGAATGTGGATTTTCTGTGCTGCCATTATCTCTAAAATCAATCAATACTGCAAAAAAATCCCCATCAGAATTCCTCCTAATTAGCGTCGACATTCATCTCAATATACATCAAAAGAAACTGTGCTGTACTTTCTGTAAAATGGTAATGAAAAATTCTTATTTCTTTTAGTTTAAAGTTACTGCAACTTAAGAGTCAAATTACCGGTGAACATTTTGTGCAACTTTAAGATGGTGGCCTTGTGTTTAGAAACACACAAACTGTTGGTTTCCATGAAACATAAAGGGTGGGGTTAAAATGCAAAGCAAAAAAACAGGGGGAAAAAAGTATGGGTCTTGCTCAGGAACCCAGAGTGGAGGCTGTAGGGATCAAACAGGTGTTTGCAACCTTCTCAGAGCAAAAGTGCACTGCTCTAACCACTAGGCCAACATTCCCCCTAAATATGACCATAACTTAAATCACAATATATTTTATTTATTTTTTTTGTTGAAACATTATACATTTGTTGAACTATCATAAA
>NW_015150718.1:548728-564182 GCF_000732505.1 Cyprinodon variegatus | reverse complement strand
TTTTGGCACTCTTGTAATTGTCACAATTTTTCTGTTACAAACTGACCCCGGCCCCCCATCAGAGAAGGGAAAAGTTATGTGGCCCTCACAGGAAAAAGTTTGGGGACCCCTGCTATAAACAAAATAAAAGCCTAAAAGTCCAGAAAAGATACATAACACTTTCTGCATAACATAACATTTTAATAAATTTTACTTTCAAAAACAAAACAAAAAATTACATTAGAATGGAAACCTCATAAATGCTGTAATCATAGACTAAAGATACTGAAATATTGGAAATATATCAAATTTATTGAATAAGATTAAATGGCCATGTTGACATTGAATTATTACCCACTCCTAAGAGAAAAATGAACAGAACAGACAAATTCCATATCCAAATGAAACTGAGGATTGAAATGAAAGATGTTAGAAATGCATTGTGTGCTGAAGGATCACATCTCTAATAAATCTGAAATGACAGCGTCTCTGAATAACGGCAGTATTTACATTCCACCAGCACCCAACTGTGTGCAACAAGGCAGACTGGGGTGATGTAATGATTGCATCAATCCCTGACTACAGACACTACCTCACTAGAGAGCAAGCTGTGGAAAGGCTGAGCCTCTAAGGTGCCCTCGGTGTGATTTAAGCACTCCTTCCTTTCACGTAAGGACATTGTGTGACTTTCCTGAACAGCTCAAATCTCAGCATTAACCTATTGGAAACGGTTCCTTTTGCATTTGGACTTGGAAAGGTTAATGGGCTTCTTTTAATAATGATAGTGACTAAAGAATGTGCAAAGAAAATTGTTTTGTTAGGTTCTAGTAACGGAACAGCGTTAACCTTTTGTTTTCCTCTAATGATGTTCTGATAAAGATTTAATTACTATTTTGAATGATTTATTCTTTGAAGCCTGTTATAGTTCACCAGGTCAAAGAAAACAAACGAAACAACTTCCCAAGATGAAGACTACTCTGATGGTCAAAGTTAAGGATAAATTTGCTCTTGTCCAAATCAGCCGACAGGTTAACCTTTAACTTTTTTCCAGGTGGTTCAGTTTATTTTTACCTGAAAAAGCTCAAAGGAAAACTAAACCTTGTCATTACAAACCACATGACAACAGTCTTTGTTTTATTGGTTAGTTGTTACTCAGGCAGGAAAAGCAAATGTAAATACAGGGAGCTGATGCAGATCACTACTACTTTTTCACTACTGTTGAAAAAAACGGTTTTAGACAGTTGGCTGACAGGAGAGGGGGTATGAGAGAGGGGGAGAGACATCCGGCAAAGGACCACAGGTCGGATTCGAACCCGGGTCGGCTATGTCGAGGAAAAAGGCCTCCGTATATGGGTCGTGCATGCCAAACGCTTTGCTATCTGCACGCCCAGATAGATATACTTTGATCAGATGTTGAGCTAATTTGAACAATAATCTCCACCAGGGGTATCCAATTAAAAATCTGTGGGGTCGGAATTAAGAAAGTTAACAACCAGTAAAGGTCCGGAGACATTTTTAATTATAATCTGTTACTTTAAACAGCCTTTAACACTGAAATAAAATGCAGGTGTTTATTCATCCATGTTATACATGGAATTTTCAAAGAAAAAAATAGAAATTTTTTCCATTTTAAAATCCTAATTGTTTTTTTAGTTTTTCTTTTCTTTCTTTTCAACTCAACCGGAGGATGTGTTTCAACTACAGAGGAATCCCACTCTTAATCCTCCCTGGTAAGGTCTATTCCGGGGTTCTGGAAAGGAGGGTCCGTCGGATAGTCGAATCTCAGATTGAGGTCCATAGTTTTGGTCCTGGGTGTGGAACACTGGATCAGCTCTATACCGTCAGCAGGATTCTGGAGGGTGCATGGGAGTTTGCTCAACCAGTCTACATGTGTTTTGTGGATCTGGAGAAGGCATTTGACTGTGTCCCTTGGGGGGTTCTGTGGGGGGTACTCCAGGAGTACCGGACCCTTTAATAGGGGCTGTTAGGTCTCTGTATGACCGGTCTCAGAGCCTGGTCCACATTGCCGGCAGCAAGTCGGACTCGTTTCCGGTGAGGGCTGGACTCTGCCAAGGTTGCCCTTTGTCACCGATTCTGTTTATAACTTTTATGGACAAAATTTCTAGGCGCAGCCAAGGTGTTGAGGAGATTTGTTTTGGTGTCCTTAGGATATTGTATCTCTGTTATTTGCAGATGATGTGGTTCTATTGGCTTCATCAGGGCGAGATCTACAGCTCTCACTCGAGGGGTGTGAAGCCAGTGTGAAGCCGCTGGGGTGACGATTAGTGCCTCCAAATCCGAGACCAAGGTCTTGAGCCGGAAAAGGTTGGAGTGCCTTCCCCGGGTTGGGGAGGATGTACTGCTCCTAGTGGAGGAGCTTAAGTATCTTGGGGTCTTGTTCACAAATGAGGGGAAGATGGAGCGGGAGATCGATAGGCGGATTGATGCGCCGTCTGCTGTGAAGCATTCACTGTACCGGTCTGTTGTGGTGAAGAGAGCTGAGCCAAAAAGCAAAGCTCTCGATTTACCGGTCCATCTACACTCCTACTCTCATCTATGGTCATGAGCTTTGGGTCACGACCGAAAGAACGACATCCCGGATACAAGCGACTGAAATTAGTTTTCTCCATAGTGTGTCTGGACTCTCCCTTAGAGAAAGGGTGAGGAGCTCAGTCATCCGACTCAGAGTGGTGCAGCTGCTCCTCCACATCGAGAGGAGCCAGTTGAGGTGACTCGGGAATCCGACCCCAGATAAGCGGAAGAAGATGGATGGATGGACGGACGGTTTTTGAAGTAGAGAACAACAATCTTTCAGTTAGGTATATAGACAATTTCCTGACTAACTTTTTTTATAAAACACCTGAACTGACCATATTTGTTTTCTTTTTATGGCTTATTGAGAGAAGTGGGCTTTAGGCTGCTCTGCAAGGCTTTAAACCTGGGTTTGAATGGTGACAAAGTCATTATGAAGCACAAATCAAGGTGCTCAGTTTGAGCGTGGATCGATATTTATTTTTGATTAAAAGAGGATTGGGAAGGTATTTATATGTGTCTATCAGTGGCAAAATGTGTTATTTCATTATATCATAGGACAAATAGCTGCTGTAATTCCCTATAATGTTAAGGACTATAGGCCGTCCCATTTTATTCTCTGCTCTGGCTTTCTGTAAGAAAAAAACTAGGTTCAATGTCACTCCACAGTAATCAGAAATATAAAGATGTTTCTCAAAGTTTTCTTTCTGGCTCTCTTTGATTCGTTACTACAGGAAGTGATGAATCAAGATTCTTTAAAACTTTACCTCTAGAGGGTCACAGTTCTACAAATTCACTCGCCCTTTAAACACCAACTAAACAGCACCATAAATAAACAGACTTTAGGTAGCCCAGGAGGAGAAAAAAGCATTTTCTCTTCTGTCAGAAAACATGCAACGAGCTCCATAAAGATCGAATTTGGACTGAAAATGTTTGTTTAGATTTCTTTAGATACTGTACACCATCATTAACCCCCAACCTAATTACTAACCTTAGAATGGAACAGTGTCGAATGGTTTTCTGACATGTCAGAAACCTTGAGCACAAGAACCTTAGAAATAATTCTGACAAGGCAGAACCCAAACTGCCTCAAACTGAGTTTGGTCTGTATTTAAACCAAAAAAGTAAGAACCAAAGTATTTAGCATTTTCTTTATTTGAGTGGGGAATGCACAATTCGCTTTTTAAAAGTATCTTTTCTGTAAACATCCTGGCAAAACTAAGCTGTGGGCACAGGAGAAGGAAAAAAGTATGAATCATCTGCCATTTTGAAAAATGCCCATAGTGATGGGTTTGCCTCTGAAGGGTTAAAGCCGCTTATATCGGTCCCAGAAATGAAAGTTAAAAGGTTGGACTGTAGTAAAAAAGAACCACTTAAACAAAAATCTATAAAGCTGAGCTAGGTTTTAGAGGTGAAATCGTGTAGAGACTGAAAATTGGGGTCTGTATTGTCAAAATATGCGGTCACCTTGCTGAGAGATGATGGAAAGGAATACTGTGTGTGTGTGTGTGTGTGTGTGTGTGTGTGTGTGTGTGTGTGTGTGTGTGTAACCTTGTGTTTAGCTGGATAGGCTGACGTAATCTTCCACCAGTTGCACCCCTTTGTCTGGGGTGCTAATTAGTTCTAGCTCGTTCACATAACCCTATCCGTCCCTGCATGCATGACTCTACAAGACCACCTGAGGATCCCAGCTGCCATGGAAATGTAAAGGGCCTCAGTCTCCATCTGGCAATGGGGGGGGGGTCATTACTGTCATCATTACAGTCTTACCTTTTCCACCAGGTGGGTTCCCCTCACAGGAGAGAGTAAATATAAAGTTGCCTGTCTTACATTCATGCAGTGTGTGGATGTGTATACAGTCAGTTTAAAGAGCTCTTTTAGCAACATTCACGTTGGTGTAATGAAGTGTAAACTGTCCAAACATTTTTTAAAATTGTGCAGCAATTACGTGTAAAGAAGTAAGGAATGGGTCAACCCTAAAACTGGACTCTGCACTTTGATATAACACAATATTTGCTTACAAGTCTTTGAAAACCTATGAAATGCTCAGATTGTTGTAGTTGGACATGCTCAAACATCCACAACTGTTGCAATGTTTGAATCTACATATTTATTCAGAATAAAGCCACTTTGGCACTAAAATTTGTGGGTTACCCCGGGTTTTTTTTAAACATGAGTCGACCTGTTACAATCTGCATTTGGCTCTCTTGTCCCTGGCAAAGAAAAGCTGCGTCTGACCCTACCCTGGCAGATGACAGAATCACGCTGGGTTAGCACTGGTGATGTCACCAGTGCAACAGAAATCAGGAAAGTGAACAATGGAGAGAAAGATGTAAAGAAACCAGGGCGTAGTCTGTGTGCTTTATTGTTTAGCTCTATATTTTTTCAAAATCTCTCTGACTAGAGCTGCTCCATGTTTATCAAATGTAGACAGAGTTGTTTCTGCTCGTTAGTACGGACGCAACTGGCGCCAGTTCCGGACTGCTACTTGGTCCCAATGTAATTTCTCATTGGAAACCTACTAGCACTAAGTTGCTAACTGCTTAGCAATATGCTTCTGACAAACCGGCCACAATCAAACTTGCTTGCGATCCTTCCGCCACAACAGCCTCCAGCCCTCTTGATAATCGACTTTATTCACTCATGTAAAGTCGGGCACCACTCAGGAGAATTTGGAAATGCAACGGTTGGAAAGGCCACTTCCCTACGACTTTAATGCACTACAGAGGAGACGGAGAGACATTGTCACCTAAGTTCTGACGTAGCCCACACTCACCTAGTTTGCCAACTCTACTTCCTGTTTAATACAGCCAACCTGTAACCAGAAAGTAGGACTATTTAGCGCTTCACATCACCTGGTTAACCTGTACCAATGGATGGAAACGCATAAAAGTTACTTTGTCTTTTTTCTGACATTTTAAAAGTTTGCTTAAAATATGAATTCCATTTTAATTTAAACACCTCAAACATCTGTGCTCGAATTCACTGTTTCACGTGTTCTCCTAAAGCATGACAACAGATGTTTGCTTCAAATAAAAAGTATTTAAGTTCACAACATTACAACTGCCAATAAGGCTGTGAAGGACTTTCATCCCTCTCTTCTTTGCAGAATTGGTGAAATTCAGCCGCATTTTGAGCCTTGGAACAAGAAGGGCTGTCTACATGTTTCCAGACATGTTCTATAAGAGTAGTTTTTCTCCATCTACAGGAGTCAGCATTATACAATGATGAGCTCTGGGTGAAGGCAGTGAAGCTGAACTCAGATTTCCAAGATGTGGTTATTCCCATTGCATTAATTATTTAACAATATGGGGTCATTACCTTTGCACATGGCGCCAGCTTACTTTGGAGAGCTCTATGTCTATAATAAATGAAAACACCAGGTTTTCTTTGTCTGAAATAAAATACTGCTTAAGAATCAGACCCTTTTAAGTGCAACAAAAAATACAACCAAAGAGAAAACTTGGGTTGTACAGAGGGAGAGTGTGAAAGCAGTATACGGCTCCAACTCTCCATGTTCCTGTCTGTTCATTTATGCCACAGCATCTGTAATACGTAAAATGAATGTATGTGCGAGGGGGAGATACTGCTTTAAGCCCGGCTTACACTGTGCGATTTTCAGGGTGATTTTCCAGTCATGCATGAATTTTTCGATCGGGGCGACTTTCAGCCTGATTGTGCGTCATGAGTCATGTAGTGTACAGGGGGTTACGAGCGGCGAACACCTCCCGATCAAGAATCGTGAGGTCAGGGGAATATCAAACATGTTTGATTTTCTCCCGACTGTCGTGGGCAAATTGCTCAGGGCGCAAAGAAGGATTCTTCTTTTTATTCCTCCTCTCAGATGTAAACACAGCAGCATGGCGGTGGTGCAATGAGTGAAATGCAGCTCCGTCTGCAAAATTGATGGACGTCTGCTCCTTTTTCCAAATACGTCGTCGCCCTTTCTTTCTAGGACCCTCAGCACAAAATTGCACAAATTGCCAAGGCAGTGCGGTTCACTATAGTGAGCTTAATATCCCCCTTCTATTTGTTTGGCTTCAGGATAGAGAGCTACAGAGCAGCGCCATCTCACTGCGGAGTTGAGTCCGACGTGGTTTGTAGTCGTACAGTGTGACAAGGTAGATCGCATAAGAACGTCGGGCCGAACATAAATCGTGAGCTGCTGCTCACACTGTACAACTAAACCCTGCGATTAGTCATACAGTGTGAGCAAAAGATGCTTGCAACGATTGAAAAAAATCGCACAGTGTATGCTGGGCTTTAACAGCACTGCTCTGTATTTCCTTCAATAAATGATGTTAATAATAACACCTATGGGACATTCTTTTTATATATATACAACTTAAAATCTTCTGGAAGTTGATCAGCAGGATTTCACTCTTTGTGTTAATGACTGGACGTTTATCTAAGAAGATTTGAACGAAGAGATGAGACCAAGTTTGTTTAGCATCAACTCAGACAGCTGCTGAAATTAAAAGCCCACTTTCTGTGTTTACTCAACTTCTTTTAGTTGTTTGTTTTCTACTTTCTCAATGATTAAAGAACCGTCACTTTGGGCAGGTATTACTTTGTGGACCTTTCTGTGTGACTGATATCCAACAGCTATCGCTGGTCTGGCTGTCTAACATCACTGCATTTGTGAAGAAAAAAAAAAAAAAGACCCAGCAGTAAACAGAAGAAACTCTAATCCAATCTTGTGCAAAATAAAAAAAAATAAAATAAAACAACCCAACAGTGGCCCTGCTCTTGTGCATGTCTATTTTCCCCAAGTAGTGGTAAGGGAGTAGCAGAGTGTGTTAATGAAAAATAGATGTCACTGAGGTGTTGGTCTGTGCTGCAGCTGGAGGTCCTTTAATAAAAAAATGTTCAGAGCTTAAACAGCTGCTGTCACCAAACAGCTTTCAGAGCTGATTAAACTGGACTCCCTGATGTCCCATGGCTCTTTTAAACCTCAATTTTCCACTGAAATTGACTGATCTCACCTCTCAGACAGCATCAAATCTTTCTGTTCAAACTGGGAAAATGCGTGAAATAATAAATATGTTATTGAAGAGTCTGCTCCATTTGCATCAGATGTTTGTTTTGTTTTTTTTCTGTCACTTTAAAACTTAAAGGTTCTATATCAAGCTTTTTTTAAGCCTTCCAATATAAACTAAAGGATTTTCAAGTGACAAAACAAAGCATTTATCTCTACAGAGGATCCATTTGTTATGAAATAGAAGTTTTGTTTTCTTTATCCCGGAATAAAAAACACTTTCCTTCAAACTGAAGCCGCCTCTCATTTTATAATGCTGCCGTATCAAAACTGAACAAAGTCAAGTCGCTGCGTAAAACCACATTTTCACGACTTAGCTTTAAAAAAAGACTGCTTGCCATTTCTATGCATGTTAGCTGCTAAAATATACACTCTTGTCTCAATTTTGAGCCAAGCTTGAAAAAGTTCAGTCTTGGCAACTGTAGGTGAAGTTCTCTAGAAGATGTTTTGCCTTTCAATCAAGAGGCTTCATTAGCAGTGTTCCCAGATTGGACGGTTTTCATTTTAATTTTGAGGGTAAAAATTGCTTTGGGCGGGTGGAGATAATTTGGGCTGGTTCAGAATCAGATTGGCGGTGTTTAAGTTAACCTATTAAAACACATCTCCACAAATCATTCATCAAAACTGGTTCACTTCCCTGACCTTCCTCCATCACTGACTGGCTAATGTCATCTGCCAGGGTGTTTACAACAGAGAACTAGTTTAGTGGCGCCACAGATTATGCTAGTTTTAGCAGCAGGTGGATCTGGTGTGATGAATCTAGCGCTGACATTTGATGTGTTCTGATTGGATGAGGAATCTTTTAAAGATGCTGGAGGAAAGTCTGCCCGGCTGTGTGTTTCCTGGACAGGGACGTCTTTTATAGCTGCTTTGTGTGTCTCGGCTTCTCTGCCTGAGCCTGGTTCTGCTGGAGGTTTCTTCCTGTTAAAAGGGAGTTTTTCCTCTCCACTGTCGCTACAAGCATGCTTAGTGTGAGGGATTGCCTTCGAGTGAAAGAGTCGATGCAATCAACTGGTTTTCCTTAGATAGAAAACTTTGAATCAATCTGACTGGATGATCTGGTGAACTGTAAAGTGCCTTGAGATGACATGTGTTGTGAATTGGTGCTATAGAAATAAACTGAATTGACTTGAACTGAAACCGCTGCTGTCAGGATTTAGCAGTTGGTGCAATTAAACTCCTCAACCTGCCTATATCAAATGCACCAGTTGAAAGAGCTTTTTCAGAAGTTGCTCTGCTTAAAGACGAGTCCAGAAATCACATTAGAACTGCCGATCCTGTCAAGTTTGATGGATGTGCGAACTGGACTAACAGGGAATGGATGGACATCAGCAGCATTCTCTCCTCCCCAACAGTGATCACCAATCGCTATGAATTGTATTATAGTTCATTGAAGTAAAAGTTCAGTGTTTAGATGGTCAATGTTCCAACCAATAATTTAATAAGCATTAAAGGAAAGAATTCAAAATCTACCTAAATGAATTAAATATTTTCGTTATGCAAAAATAAGCTTAGCTTATTTGTGTGTGCGCACTGATCGTAGTTTGTCTTCTAAATATAAAAAGAGGAGTAGTCTACGTGGTTATGAATCCATCTGCAAACATGTTAGAACCGGTATGTGATGTGTCACATGACACTCACTGGATCTGACATTGGTGTGGTGGGTGGGTCAGATTTTATGGAGAAACACACTGAATTAAGTTGTAATGAAGTTTGTCCATTTTTACACAGTAAATATAGCAATAAATTAACTGGGCAGGTTGTTGTGTGATGTGGTGTTTTTTTTAAAACAGGTTTGGGCTGGAAAACCTCCACTCTATCTGGCAACACTGTTCATCGGTTCTATCTAGTGTTGGGGACCACTGAGATTGATATACCGTAGGTGGAGCAAAGAATTAAGGGGAACAAAAGTTGGCTTTTTTTCCCCCGCTGGACTGACCAGGCAGGTCATGTGGGGGTGTTAGAGGTCATCTGTTTAGAGATCGTTATTATTCCAGGTTAACAAGGATGGCTTCCTTAACCCCTCTTTAAAAGCATCTGTCTTCCTTGGCCAGAATATGGATGTTGTTGTCCTCAAACGAGTGTCCTTTAGCCTTCAGGTGAAGGTGAACAGCTGAGTCCTGTCCAGAAGAGTCGGTCCTCCTCTGTTCAGCCATGCGTTTGTTTAGCGGTTGCTTTTTCTCTCCAATGTAAAGGTCTGAGCACTCTTCGCTACACTGAACAGCGTAAACCACGTTGTTGCTCTTGTTTCTAGTTGTCTTGTCTTTGGGCTGAACTAGTTTTTGTCTGAGGGTGTTGCCAGGTTTGAAGTGCACAGGGATCCAGTGCCCACCTCCCATTCGCCCTCACTTGACCCACACTTCAATGAGGGATGTTACCTAAACCACTCTGATGAGGGAGTTAACGACCCATCAGAATCCCCCTAACAACCATTAACAGCCCTCATGTGACCTCCTTCGCCAATCCAGTGGTAGGGATCATAGCCACCATTTATCCACCCCCCAACTCTTTGTTAGGCCTACAGTATATTAATCTCTCTGCACCCCAACACTACTTAGAACTGAAGAAACCTCTTGGATGAGAGGAGAAAAATCTTCTAGAAAACTTCATGTCCACATTTGCCTAGACTGAACTTTTTAAAGTTTGACCATGACCTGGATGACGGAGAATCTTTATAGATAAATGTTAAGCCAGAATCATCTCCCTCTGCCTCACATCACTCATCCCTGATTGGGGAAAGCGGGTTTGTGTTTACTATAAAGGCGCAGCGTGGTTAAGCTAGGTGCTTCCAGGGGGGAGTGGGTAAAGCCGGCCTTATGTAAACATCTGCCCCTTTTTCAGAGGACAGAAAGGGGCTGCAGAGCAGAATTCATGGAGATGGCTCAGACATGCATGATACGATCAAAAGTATCACTTTCTGCACGATTTTGATGAAGAACTAGCATTATAAAGTAGTTAAATGTTCAAAAATTTTGATTTTGCATTATATAGGCTATTTCAATGAAAGCTTTTAGGGACCAGTTAAGAAAGAATTATTAAGGTAATTCCCATCAACTTTTATGTTACTAAAGAGTCGAATTAAATGAATGATGTTTTAAAGATCAGATTTTTATTTTATTTTTTGATAAACAACAAAATATATATTTCTGCACCAGTTGTCCAGAACGGCTTTCAGTAGATCTATTTCTATCAAGGTTTTTTATGCATATTTTGAAGTATCATATTAGCAGAGCTCGATGGAAACAGCAAAATTAGAATACATTTCACACAGAAAACGTTCCAGCTAGCTTAAGGTGGTTCTGGCTATTTAAAGAGGAAAAAGACTTGTTAAAGTCTTTTCTTGCTGACAACCATAAAAACATATTTCTATTGATTGAGGCTGGAGAAACAAATTGTCCAAGTGTGACTTTAAAACCCTAAAACAAGCCAATCTGTGCTTTTTGTCCAAATGATTGTTTGTTTTCTGCTTGAACCTACCATGTTCTCCACACGAAGCTCGAAGGGCATGGGGTTGTAGACCATCAGCTGCACTTCACAAACGTCTCCTTGAACCCACTGGAAATCTACAAGATGTTGAGATAAACAGTTAGGTTCCACCTTAAAAACAAACCAGGAATTAAGAATGTAACATAAGGGACTGAAATACTCAATTAATTGCAATTAATCAACATTTAAATAAATGTAAACTAACTTATGAACTAAATAATCTTTAACTGGAGTATCAGAGCTCTAAAATATTATATGTGCTGAAAGGCCGACCAATCAGAGTCATTTTCCCGAGTCATTTAAATCATCTAATTACTTGATTCAGGTGTGTTGGACCAAGGAAATATTTAAAAGCTGCAGGATACCGGCCACCAGGAACTGGAATTACTCCCTCCAGCTCTGATAGGAGTAATTTTGAGAGGCAGCTTTTAACGTTTGAGTAAAAGTATATTGAATTATTCCAATTTGATGTTCTCAGTTCCAGTCTGCATTTCTAAAATGATTATTATGTGCAGAACGATACGGCCCAGGTGGTACCCTTCTTCCTCCAGCAGCTATAAATCGCTGCAGGTCTTAATGCTGAGTGCATTAACTTTCAACTAAAAGAATGCATCCTTTGGAATGGTTCATTCATCCATCATCTATACCTGCTTAACCATGGAGGGTTGCAGGAGGGCTTCAGCGTCTATCTGTAGCGGTTATTGGGCAAGACGGGCTCATCCTGCACATATTGGTAGTCCATCACAGGCCAGAGCAGGCCGCTTTGCATTCAGCCCTCAGACCTTTTTGCCGCAAGGCAACAATGGTAACTACTGCACGGCAACCGCAGAGCAGTGATTACGTGCTACCAGCTTTTAACACTTTTCTTGGATCAAGTGTTTTAATTCCAAGCAGCATATTTTTGTCAGAGAAGCCAAAATAATAACCTGAGGCTGTTTGCCTGAAGCGATTTAACCATGTCTGATTGATCAGTGGCTTCAGTTCAGATAAACTAAGGCCAGACTTCCTGTATTTCCTCACAACAGGAGCCTGGGGTGTTCCCTAAACTTAAATAGCTTGTATTCTAGAATCCTGTGTGCTGGAGAAACACATCATCTTGGTGCTACTGGAGGTGGAAATTGCGTTGGGGCATTTGACATTTTAACACTGTATTAGTCACATTTTTTAATATATATACTTTTCTCAATCATCTGTATCATTATTTCACCGAAGTTATAGTTATAGTTGTTTAAAAACCAAATTTTGGAAGAAGGAATTTTTTTTTTTGTTTTTGCCTTTACTGGGTTTATACAGGAATGATCAACCGTAATTTTAATGCTTTTTAACGCTCTTTTATTGCTATTAGAAATAATTTTAATGCCTTCAACAAATACCCAGACTCTCATATATATAACAGAGCAAAATCCTTCATCATCTTTACAGTCGACAGGCTGCAGCCATGTCCCAATATTCCTCGTTTTTTCGGGGCACTTTGGTTGAAATTATAATTTTCCCGTTCTCTAGCTTTTTCTCCGCTTCAAGCTTCTTTTCCAAACATACGGCTTTACGATCAACTGGAAGCAGTTACACGCAAATGTATCATGATATATCGGACGAAATTGTTTTTATAAATTTATTTTTTTTGAATAAAGTATTTTAAATGCCATGATAATCACATTTAATGAATTTAAATGCCAATTAAGGCCTTAATTTAAAAAAACACTAATAATTTTATGACTTTTAATGGAAACCCTTCTTTATATGTATAATATACTCTTTGTAACGGAGAGACCATATATAACTAACTTAAAATGTGACATTTTGCGTCAGTTTGACATTTTAACAGAACAGTGAAGCTCTTAACATCTAGGATGAATAATGAATACATAAATTGCTCAAATTAATGGATTTCTATGTATCCCTAATCAGAATTGTTTTGGTTGTTTTCATTTGTTTCCCCCTGAAGCTGTAAAGCTGTGGATGTGCTCCTCACCGAAGCGTTTCAGGACGCAAAAAGTCACAAAGGAAACAATAGAAGAAGCAGGATTTTATTCCTTCCAACATCACAATTTAGGCCGACCTTCAGCCAACCAGGGATGTACTTTATGGACCCCACAGGAGGAACAAACAAGGATCCAAACTGAACAACAATGCTGTCAGTGTTATTGGGCCCTTAGCTCCTAATACTAGCAGTACTTTGTCCTGTTTTCTGAAACACATAGACCAGCTGCTGATGTTGAACTTTTAGCTTAGTCAGCTTACGTAGAGATCAGCTGGTTAGAACATTTTAAAATCTGATTCTTTTTTTTCCCCTATCAATGAAAGCAGCAACATCAATGAGGATGAACCTGTTTCTCCATGAGGAAAATGATGAGTTAAGGTACATCACATTTTAGCTGTGAAAAGATTAGAGAAAGTAACACCTTTCAAGCAGATAACAGGAAGGCTGAACAAAGTACAGCAAAGGATCAGCTTTAGAATCCTTACGAGCTTTTTACTCTCTCTCTCTCTTGTGAGACATACCTCAATTCAGACATGTTTTAAACTTTCTTGAAAATCTTAGAGCCAAAGTAAGCATTAACAATCCCACAGAAGAGATTTTAAAAAATCAGGAGTTTCCAAAACCCCCTTCTAATCCCTAAGAAGAAAAAAAGATGAGGAAAAATTTTCGTTGCATGTAAATGCGATGCAAAAGCTAGAGGCTAGAAATTGCCCTTTGAATTTATGATAAGTGCATCTCTAGTAAAACAGGCAAAGTTTTTACCTCATGGGAGCTTTTCTGCAAGCAAAGAGAACAGATCGATTTCAGCTTACATTTGATTCTTACAGGAAACCTGAACAAGACTTTACGTATTATTATTATTATATCAAGACAAGGAAAGGGTCAAATGTGCACTGGAAAAAATCAAAATCTAGATTTTGCCAATGGAACAAGACAAGTTACACTTAAAATAAGAAAAGATATTTTTATTGTCTTATTTCAAGTGAATATTATCTAATTATCTTATTTTAAGAGTAAATATAATAATTCCATTGGCATACTCTCATTTACCTATGCAAATTAAGGATACATAGACTTAATTTAAGAATTTTTTACATATTTCTAGATTGTTTTTCAAGCATTCTTGGAATCAAAAGGGCAAAAGGAGGTTTTGTACTGGATTGCTTCTGTTACAATAAGAAAAAGCTAAAATTATCCTGAGAAAAGTAATCTCGTTTAGATGGAAAAAGAGATCAAAGTAAATACTGCTTGACAGATTCACAAAGGTAATCTGAAAAGTTTTGTAATGCTGAGGTTTAAAGTGCCACTGCAGGATTCTCCATTTCTAAATGCTCAAAAATCCCCTACATTTGGACGGTTCATTCGTAGTAATCAGACTTGCAAAAAGAGCCTAAAAAAAATCCCACCTCCAACCCTGGTAGGAAAGGAGATTTATGGAGGGCAGGCTTCAGCCGTGGCCACTGGGAAATTAAGCCAGTTCAAAGAAAGATATCTATAATATGACTGTCCGAAAAGCTCCATATTACCTGGGGTCTAGCTTCCAGGCATGCTCTAACAGCCAGCCAATTAAGTGTGAAATGCACCTCACAAAACATAAAGGGGGAAAAAAAAGGAAGGAATGCTGTTGCCATCTCATTGGTGCATCCTCGCTTTTTTTAATTCCTCACGTCAGAACTAATATTCAGCAGTTATCTCCAAAAGGCTTCAGCTCGTCCAAACTTCATCACAGAGCGTTAATGACTGCGATCCGTCAGGGCGGGTTGTTTGGGATTCCTTAAAGAAAAATCATTTTGTCAGACGCTCTCAAATATGATGTGAAAACCAAATTTATGGTGCGAGGCAGAAGTGGTTGTGTTAACGGGAGTTACTGGACCCTGCAGAGAATCGCTCTGTAAAACTATCAACACTATTAATGTTTCCTAGTGAATAATTTATGCACAGCAGGCGCAGGCACTGACGTCAGATTCATGCATGGAGAATGAAGCAAGTCCACAGCACGACAAACATCTGATAAACAAACCAAAAGCTGAGTTCCTGGGCTTAGTTGACCCTCAGGTCATAAAAACCTAAGCTGGAAATATTTGTGAGAAAAACTGTTTATATGGTAAACAGCAAAAATTATAGCCGTGCCTTGAATAAATATTCATGTTCCCTTTATAGTCAGCATTTTTTTTATAGGGATTCTATTATTTACTAAACTATGTTGTGTTTTTTATTATCCTTTTCCTGTTTTAAAAGAACACCCAATCCATCCCTCAACAACAGAAAGGGTTGCAAACTACAAACTAACAACGTTAGATCTGTTGACCCATCAAAACTACAGAATACAGCATTAAACAGCTCGTAAGTCTGGAGTGGCTACAGAGATACGGAGCTGAGGTGGGAAAATTCACTGGTAACATTTGTTCCTTCTCAAACTGAACGATATATATATATAT
>NW_015150718.1:544328-547213 GCF_000732505.1 Cyprinodon variegatus | reverse complement strand
TATATATATATATATATATATATACATACATACAATCAATTCACATGCTGTTGTACAAATGCAATAGGCAGCAGGTGGAAATTAATGCCAATTAGCAAGACAATCTCAATAAAGGAGTGGTTCTGCAGTTGGGGAACACAGAGCACCTCTTTTAGTCACTATTGAATGCTGGTGATGCTTTCCGTGTTGGCATGAGACATACTCTACAACCAACACAAGTGGCTCAGGTAGTGCAACTCATTCAGGATGATACATCAATGCTAGCTACGCAAGAAGGTTTGCTGTGTCTTTCGGTGTCCAGAGAGTGGAGGTGCTACCAGGAAACAGGCCAGTACACCAGGAAAAGTGAAGGAGGCTGTAGGAGGGCGACAACCCAGCACCAAGACTGCTAACTCCGCCTTTCTGCAAGGAGGAACAGGAGCAGCACTGCCAGAACTCTGGAAAATGAACTCCAGCAGACCACAAACGTGCATGTGTCTGCACAAACTGTTAGAAAGATTTCTTGTTTAAGTGTTCTCATTATTTTTTTTAGCAGTCTATATATATATTTCTCTGTATAGAAATAAATGAATAAATAAATAAAAGGGGTATAAAACAGTTTTCATTTGAATACTTTGAACGCTGTGTTTTAAGGAATCTTTGTTCGTTATTCGTTGAGGTTTAATTTTGACTTCATTATAATGGTTAGAAATGCTGGGTTAGAGAGTAATACAAGCTTTCTAATCTTTTGATTAGCTACTAACTTTTTTCAGACAGGATAAAGATTGTTAACCTAAAAGCTAATTAACATTGTTTACACTGAAGGTATCAAGGCTGTCTGACTTCAAATCCATTCGTCTAAAAGAAACAGAGCAAAGGATTTTGTGTTATGAACCACTGAGGCGCTAAATGTCAACCATTAGATCTTGACAGAATGAAAAACAAGTGCTTTAAACCTCAGGGCAAAGTGACTGATAAGTTTAAGCCTTCCAATAGTTATAGAAAGTCTGAAGAGGCTGAGGAATAAAATAGAAAACTAGAAGTTTTCTCATTAGTTTCCAAGTTGCAGAGACTTTGGAAGGGAAAACTTGCAGTGGATTATCATGAAAATTTGAAAGCTGTGATGCAGGCAATACCTGATCAGACAGATGGATTTTAAGGCCACCATGATGACTATGGCTTAATGCTCATCCAATAAGAGTTTTATGCATCATAACAGGTTTTCCATTCATACTGTGGTCAGGTTGGATGCTGCTTTTTCTATTTTAAGCTCTTATAGGTGGGCTAAGGCTCCCCACTCACACATACTTGGATTTGAGGTCCAATCCACACAAAGAGTGATATCGACAATACTAGAAAAATTTATTGTGAGAAAGAAAATTACGATGACGGCGGAAAGAAAGTTGTGGATAAAAGTGCAACAGGGTGCAAGCATTGTGCAACACGTTTTGTTTATGCTAACAGCAACATGACCAACATGCCATGCTAACCCCGAAATCCATCATACTCAGTCAGCACTCCGCTGCGCTCCAGACCGCCGTCATCGTAGGTCACTCTAAATGCAAAGTGCTCCCATACAGCAGACCTATAAAGTGCTGCTGGCGCGTCTTCCAACTCCTGTTCTTTCCCACTCGCCATACCCACACAATTCTCCACAACAACTGATTTTTTTCTGCTACACCCGGCTACGCTGCTTCGCTTCTTCTTCTCGTTTACTACTGGTGGTTGGCTTTGGTCGCAGTACCGCCACCTGCTGCTCTGAAGTGTACACACGTTGCCTATGAGGAAAAAGGAGCAGCGCATGAACCGAACGCAACACACGCGAATCGAACCGAGACAGTTGAACCGAACGTTTTGGACAGTTTTTATAAACCGTTCCATCCCTAGTCGGTACATATCCGCCTTGCTGCAGCTGCAGGTAAATCAAAGCAAGATCTCTGGATCAATCTGATCATTTGCATATTTCAAAAGATCGAAAGGAAACTGAGTGGGCTTTATCAGCAAAATGGCCGAAAGAAATGTGAGAACAATTTCTAAAACTATGATAAAGGGAAAAAAAGAGATAAACTAAAAAAATACAAAAAAATAAAAGAGAGAGAGAGAACTACCTAATACATTTGGTGTTTGAAATGCTTAAACCTCCCAGTCTGCAGATGTAGCCTTCTCAACATGTTTTATTAACAACCTCCAGACATCATAACTTGCTTTCACCATCAGTCAGAATTTGGGTCAGAAAGTTGTTATTAAAAATGGAGAAAGTTTGAAAGCAGCGATAACATTTCTGATACTGACTTCTCTTAGAATCAGTAACCTAATAAGACCTTGAGAAACATACATCAAAAAACAGGATTTATACCATCTAATTTTACCTTGACTATCCTTAGTCAGGGTAAAGGTGATTGGCTGGTTGGAATTTAAGAAAAATGTTATTTATTCTCTTTGCGTTAAACAAACCATACTAAGCAAACAAATGTGTAAATTTTTGATAAAAGAAAACAATCAGACAAAAAATACAGGAAAAAACACAAAGAAATGAAATAGGGCAATATTGCAACAGAGTGAGATGTTTCAGAGTATGTGAGGCAACCTTTGATGCTTCTCTGTTTCATTTCCATAATCTATATTAATTCTTTTGACATGTTACACTTTGTTTACTCTGTTATTTATTCATTTTGTCACAGGGGCAACAACTTACTGAACGAACATCCAGGATTTTAGAATATATCTTCATAAATTGCTTTTGTTTATGTCTACATATTGCAATATTGTCAGCTGTATGAAGTGGTTTAACCATTGAGATGATGTGCTCTTTTTTACAGTTTTACAGTTAAGTAGTATTCTTTTTTAGCTGTTGTCAAGGCAATGAGTAACCCACTTTAAAGTCGTAGGGAAGCGACTATTCCTAC
>NW_015150718.1:541584-543564 GCF_000732505.1 Cyprinodon variegatus | reverse complement strand
CTGTTAGCTCTACGCCTGCTGAGGACACAGACGTCCATGCCCGTGAACACTGGGACGCAGCTTAATGGGAAAGGAAAGGATTCTTATTTCAACCGTTGCGTATATTAGCTGCGACATATGACAGATGCTATGACTGAAAAATATGATTGACAGATGACCGTTGATATATGATTGGCCGAATTTAGGTGTTCAGGCTAACGTATGACTAACTGGCCTGCATAAGATAACGAAAAATAAAATAGATTTTAAGACAGGGTTTTTTTATGGAAATATTCTACATTTTGGGAGAATCTACTCTGATAAAAAGTACATTTATATACATGCTTAAGCCACAATGATTTGACATTTAAATATGACTCCCTAAGACTTTAAAGCAATTTTTCTGGAACACACGTTATATATTATAATGGATATTTTGACAAGCAGAGATTAAGCTCCTGACAGATCGGCGTAAAATGAACAAAGAGAAAGGTTTGTTTCTGACTACTATATGTAGGATGATCGCTGAGCTTTGTGCTTCTGAAATCAAGGGACATTCCAAAGTCATTACAGATGTAAAGGCACTTATTGCCCGTAAAAGTAAAAGTCAACATTTTGGTTTAATGGTTATTATTGCCTTTCAGATCCAATAAAGCAGAGCACATATACATCATACATCACGGTTGGAACACTCACAGGGCAGATAAAGTAAAAAGTCACTACCCTGAATGCCCATTCGGCTTTGTAACAGATAGCCGTTCATCCAGTGCAGAGCAAACGGATTGCTGTAGACGGTTCTTAAAAACAGTCTCAGAGCAATTACGGAGAAAAACAAATCTCTTTTATGGCTGCGCATTAATCTGAATCATTCTGAGTGACTTAAAGAAGCAAAGCATAACAGATCATTCCTGTAGTCACAAACCAAAGTTTCATGATTGAATTCTATATAATTGAATTGATGCAAGAGAAAAAGCTATCAAGCTTTACTGCTGGTTAAATACTCTAGAAACCAACAGTTTAAGGACGGACCCTCTACCTGGGAAGGAGGGAGGAAAAAAATGATCATTTATGAGCTTCCAGGTATCTAACCAGATCTTTGGATCGCCATAGTTACAAAAAAAAAAAAAAGCACTTCTTGTCAGGGTCAAATTAATGACCAGCTCCAAAGGCTATTAAACATCAGGTTGTGTTTTTGAAATTATAAGCAGTTAATCAAGTCAGCTGTAGAAACACTGTCCAGGAAGATTGGTTCCCGAGTGGTTTATGCGAACGTGTGAAAGCATATAGTCACACAGTGGGTGTAATCACATTTCTGGATGTATTTTACACTAAATGAGTTTGCTTTTGTTGTCGTTTCTGCTGCAGCAGGTAAAGATTTGTCTCTTGGTTTGAAGGGCTTTGATAAAATCGCTGCAGGTTCCAATCTAGCTGACAAAATGACTTCTATTTTCTCATGCAAATTACAATACAAAGATATATATGGGCACTAATGAGAGCAGGATAGAACGGTAGTAACAAAACATGAGCGTTTACACGTAGAGAGAAAAACATGTTTCTTCCACCTGACTTGGGAGTGTTTGGGGGATAGGTTCTAAAAGTTCAAGCTAATGCCAGTTTAAGAGAGAAAAGAAATTGTCTAACACATTAACTTTGGTTTAATTTGCTTGGTTCTGAATACTGAGTGAATAAAGAGTCTGTGCAGAAACCATTTTATGATCCCACCACTTGAAGAAGGTTGTCCAAGAATGATTGGAGCAAAAGATGGATAGTTAGAGGTGCTAAGTGGGCTGCCAAAATCTGTTTATATTCATTCAAAAGACAATTACGAGGTTCCTACAGCATAAGGCGAGTTAAATTCAAGACTTTTTAAGACTTTTTAATGCCACTTGAAATATAAATTTAAGACCAAATTCACAAGAAACAAAATAAAATCCGCTTGCCACAACTTTACCCAGAGGTTTATTTTAACATAAACCACTGCACTAATGTTTCAAATTTTGA
>NW_015150718.1:539015-540342 GCF_000732505.1 Cyprinodon variegatus | reverse complement strand
CAAAAAAACTCACTAAAGGTTCTGTGTTCAGTAATCTTCTGGAACTTAGTAACACAGATTGAAAAAAGCCAAAAAAAACTGCAAGATATAAACCAATCCTACAACATTAAAAAGGCACAATTGTTTTTGGGAGAACAAAGAAGAGGTCAAACACAGACTGGGATGCTTTTCAGGGAGCATAGAGTCATAAATACCCGGAGATTTAGAGAAAAAAAAGTCTGGTGGCCTCTGCTAGAGAAAAAGAAATTGGACAAATTGGGACGTAAACGATTCACCAGACACAAATAAAGATTCCTTCATGGCCGTCAGAGAAGCCAGACCTGAGGGGTCTTCTGCAGAATGAATACAGATGACTGTAGACTCCCAGCATGTTAGATGTTATAGGAGAAACCAAACTGCTGTCCTATTCACAGAATGGGCCTGGACAAAGGGTTCACAGCAGAATAGGCAATTACTGTGGGACCAGTGATTTGGTTTAAACAACTGTTTCTCATTCGCTTGTTATGTAGATGTGCTGAAGGTTAATGTTGGATTTTATTTCCCAAAATAATGGTATGATACAAGATTAAAAAGATGTATTTATTAAGGCCTTTGTATATGTGTTTACCCAGGAATGTCAGCAATTGGTAGGTGTGTCGCATAATATAGATATTAGACTAGACTATTAGCTGAACAGCTTTACTGAATCTGGTTTTATTTCATATTTATCAGACACACTGATCCTTTCTTAGAGAGCTTAACCAGCAGCATGAACTGATCCTTCATGTTTCCTCTGATTGGTTGATTAGAGCTGCTTTATAGAATGGATATAGGAGTAAAAACAGGAAATGGAACAACATTTATAAACTCACATAAATAAAATGAGTTTTAAATTCCACTCTAACATCTATTAACTAAGGTGCGCTCAAAGATATTTCCCCAAAATGTTAAAATTTATGTAAATTAAATACATAAAAAAATTCCAATTTACTTTTTTGGATAATTTAGAAACAAAAAAACAATTAAACAAACCTTACATTATACATATTCATTAGAATAATAAATCTTATTTTTTTTCAAACACATAATCTTAAGGTTTCTATATCTAATATAAACACAGTATTTATTTCCAATACAAAAAATGTATTGTTTGATTTGCATCAATGTAACGTGTTTATTCTGCAAAGCAAACAAATAAACTTCATTTAGTTGAAATAAAAACCCTAATTAGTATCAATTTTAATCAATTATAAATAATAAACCTCAGCGTTAGCTAATTTAAATAATTAAGATGTAAAAAAAAACTAATTACTATGCTTCATGTGAGGTTTATATCATAGGATTGAGT
>NW_015150718.1:530466-538525 GCF_000732505.1 Cyprinodon variegatus | reverse complement strand
GCCACAACCAAACTTGCTTGCCAACACTCACCACAACAATCCCGCCCCCTTGATAATCGACCAATTACATTCACTTTATTCACTCGTGTAAATTCGGGCACCACTCGGAAGAATTCGAAAATGCAACAGTTGGAACAGTCGTTTCCCTACGGCTTGAAAATTAGGTTTAAGGTAACCTTGAAAACTAACAACAAAAAGGCCACAACTTTAATTAGATACAGAATATGGGAAGAAAGGTAAACATTAGGGTGATGGCAGGGAGGCCTTCCAACCTCAAAGAGTGGAGCTGTTCTCCAATGATAGGCAGTGAAAATACCCACAGATGCACACTAAAAACTGCTTTTTCCTGTATATCTATTCACTTTATTATATAGTAAAAAATATAAATAATTATTTTCTTAAATGATAAGAAAATGTGGTTTTCCAAATTTCTGCTCCTTTTGCATCGTGTAATTATTTCTTTAGAGCTGCCAGGAGGTCTAACATTGGGACCTGCTGAACATTTCTCACAACACAAACAAACAGACTGGATCAGCTTGCTTCCTATTCATAGCCTGAAAAGAAGATTGTGATTAATTAGTATCTTAACATCTCATTATTTTCTCTTTTATACCGACACCATTCAAAGTTTTAAAGTAAAATATAATTTGTCTCAAATTCTTTTAGACTTTGCTGTGTCCTTTGAGCTGCTCAGGCTCCTTAGGCTAGAGCCTTCACACTAAAGCCTTCCTCATTGTAAGATTGTGTCTACTTTGTAAGTAGCTTTGGATAAAAGCATCTGATAAATGGAAAAAATTAAACAATTAAACAACTGCATAACAATGTAAGAAGCAAATTAAAGCATGACCAAGTTCTTTTAAATGTTTGTAAAGTTAAGCTGTTTCTTATCTGTATACGTTGTACAAACTGGTTTTGTTCGACAGATTTATTTGCAACAAAATGTCACATTCACTCCTGCCAACTTAAGTTAAAGCTTTTGTCACATCCAGACCTTTTAAATTAATGGATAGAGGACTTTTACTGCTATTTAAAGTCATTTAAACGTGGATGTTAACAATAAATACAACATAAATAAGATAGAAATATAGAGAGTATTAATATAACTAATGTTTGGACTCACCTATCTTTTTGCAGCGCTCCTCTCCTCTGTTGTGCATGATTATTGGGGAGTAGATGAAAGGACTGGCGGTGGACACGTTCTGACCAGGCAGACCTTTAACTTTGTGGGGCCGCAGACTGGCCGGCAGGTTGAGCAGCTTAACGGATCTGGGTTGAATAAGAGGAATAAAGTGTTAGTTTTGCTTTGAAGTAGATATGCATACATAAATAAATGTATATGCATTGCTCAACAAATAGATCTCTAAATGTGTCACTATTTAAATAAAACCACTTCCTGTGGGTTGATTTCTCGTGCTGCTGTGCAAAAGAAACATAAAGCAGGTGTAAACAAGATGCAGTTTGCAAACCGGTTCAGTTGTAACTACTTCAACAGCAGGATAAGCTCACCATCACCTCACAAGGGTGACTGAATTTTTTGGTTTTCCTTCGACCTTATGATTTTCAATGGGGAGTTGGTGATGAGAGGCTAATTTCCCCTAGTTATCTCTTCTGACACGATCTACTGTAGGACCCACAATGAAACTGAAACTTGTTCTGATCCAAAAACTTCTCTCAGGTTGCCCACCCTTAGGGTTAGGTGGTGGATCAGTTGGGAAGGCATTTCTTTGGAAGTACCACTGTGAGACCATTTGTGGTGGCTCCTAGAATTTCTAAAAGTAGAATGGGAGGCAGATCTTTTAGATATCAGGCTCTCTTCTGTGGAACGAACTACCATTTTTGCCCTGTCTACTTTTAAGGGTAGGCTTAAAACATTTCTTTTTGATTAAGCTTATAGTTAGAGTGGCTCAGGTTATCCTGAGCTATCTCTATAATTATGCTGCTATAGGCTTAGACTACTGGAGGACATAGGGACCACTTTTGCATCATTCTGCCTCTCTTCTCCCACTCTGTAGATTAACTTTCTGCTATCTCTGCTGTTTCTCATAGTAGCTTCATCTGGTCTGTTCCTGTTTGGCTGTGACTCCATCCTGGAGAGAAATTTTCGCTGTGCTGCTGCCATCAACACCTTTGTTTATAGATGTTGGAGATCGGCCTGTTTTTTCAATGCAGTCCTGCTTCTCTGACTGTGACTGGCTGGATGTGCTCTCTTCATCCTCTGACATAGGAGCTGGCTCTGAGCTGGTCTGTGTGTTTCCTGGACGGGGACGCCTTTTACAGTTGCTTTTTGTATCTCTGCTTCTTTTTCTATCTCTGCTTCAGTCTCCTTGAACCCCAGTCGGCCTCAGCAGATGGCCGCTCATACTGAGCCTGGTTCTGCTTTAGGTTTTTTCCTGTTAAAGGGGAGTTTTTCCTCTCCACTGTCGCTACAAACATGCTTTGTGTGAGGGATTGCCTTCGAGTCAATGAGTCATTGCAATCCACTGGTTTTCCTTAGGTAGAAAACTTTGAATCAATTTGACTGTATGATCTGGTTGAACTGTAAAGTGCCTTGAGATGACGTGTTGTAAATTTGCGCTGCATAAATAAACTGAATTGAATCTGCTGGTGTAGTGGACCCCAGGTTCCTTCTAAGGCAGGACAACGCAGTTCCTGACCTGAATCCAACTGAGTACATCTAGGCCATNCTGTCTACTTTTAAGGCTAGGCTTAAAACTTTCCTTTTTGATAAAGCTTATAGTTAGAGTGGCTCAGGTTATCCTGAGCTTTCTCTATAGTTATGCTGCTATAGGCTTAGACTGCTGGAGGACATAGGGACCACTTTTTCATCGTTCTGCTGCACTCAATCTCTCTTCTCCCACTCTGCAGAATCTGTTAGTACAATCTCTAATGTTCTGCTCTCTCATAGTAGCTTCATCTTGTCTGTTCCTGTTTGGCTGTAATACCATCCTGGAGAGAAATATCAGCTGTGGTGCTGCCATCAACACCTTTGCTTATAGAAGTTGGAGATCGGCCTGTTTTTCCAATGTAGTCCTGTTTCTCTGACTGTGACTGGCTGGATGTGCTCTCTTCATCCTCTGACATGGGAGCTGGCTCGGAGCTGGTCTGCCTGGCTGTGTGTTTCCTAGATCGGGCCGCCTTTTACAGTTGCTTTTGTAACTCTGCTTATTTTTGTATCTCTGCTTCTGTCTCCTTGAACCCCAGTCGGCCTCGGCAGATGGCCGCTCATACTGAGCCTGGTTCTGCTGGAGGTTTCTTCCTGTTAAAAGGGAGTTTTTCCTCTCCACTGTCGCTATAAGCATGCTTTGTGTGAGGAATTGCCTTCAAGTCAATGAGTCGATGCAATCAACTGGTTTTCCTTAAATAGAAAACTTTGAATCAATTTGACTGTATGAATGTAAAGTGCCTTGAGATGACACGTGTTGTAAATTTGTGCTGTATAAATAAACTGAATTGAATTTAATCTGCTGGCGTAGTGGACCCCAGGTTCCTTCTAAGGCAGGACAACGCAGTTCCTGACCTGAATCCAACTGAGTACATCTAGGCCATCATGTCTGAGTCGACCCAACACCAACCATTCAGGAGCTAACTGCCATTCAAGTCCAGGTCTGGGGGGAGATCCCTCAGCAGAATATCCACCGTCTCATCAGGAGCACTCCCAGGCGTTGGTTTATATAGACCTTATGTAGACTATGAATCAGCCTGTCATGTTATTTTCCACTTTCAAATCAAGTATCAATCCTAATCTGGATATCTGCAGGGGAATCATTTTGATTTACATTGCTAATTTGATGGTATTTCCTTCTCAATCAGTTCTACTGCGTTATTAATAAAGTTTTTCAATGAGAATATCTAATTACATGAGATCTAGCGTGTTACTTTAGTGTTGCCTTTAGTTTTATGAGCAGTCTATATATAATCTCAGCTAAAGTTTGTTTTATTACAGTATTTACAGGAAGGTAACTAAATTTGCTTGCATTGTATAAAACCCAAGTCATACTTCTGAATATTCATAGTTACTATAAAACAAAGACAGAGATTTATGGCCGGGCTTTCTGGGAAATGTTACTAACTCTGCAAACAGAAAAACACACAGACACAGGCAGATTTAAACAAAGTGTTTTCCCCTTAGAAACAATGGACTTAAAAAGCAAACATACTTCAATATATCAATCAGATCAGCCTTTAAAAATCTGTTTGCTTCTGCTTAACTTGGAAGATCGAGATGGAAACTTCAGATTGCTTCAAAAATAGTAAAAAAGTTGAGATATGCTGCAGCTTTTTCTGTCCGATTGACGGCGAACATAACGCTGATACTTATTCAGCTCCAGCCAGACTTTAGGTCAGTTTTCTGTTTCTTTATATTATGACTCTAGTTAGTTTGCTTCATCCTGCTTTGAACAGCCTGGCTTCTAGCAGTCAATAATATAACTAGCACTGGAAAAGACTGATGAGAATGGCAAACAGCCCATGTTATTAGAGCTACTTCAGATGCGTAGATCTGGGAACACCTTTTGGTAATAAAAGTGTCAAGCTACGACAAAGCACATCAAATTACTATCCTCTCTTATGTGAAATGATCAAGGGATGCTGATCTGCATGGCAGCCAAAAAGAAGAAATATTACTGCAGTATGAGATCAAAGTTTTAAAGAAAAATGTAATAACTTTAGAACAGTTTGTACTAAATGGAACAGAGAGAAGAGAACTTGAATAAACTAGTCAACATTTATGATTTAAAATAAAACACCAAACACACAAGAAAAAAAAAATTAACTGAACATCTATTCTCTGTGAATTTGTTAATATAATGTTTCTACGGGGTTGGAGCACCAATCTCCCTGATCTCTGAGTGAATTCAAGTCTATGAACTGAGGTAATCTAGAAAATATTTTAATACTGTCTCAGGAACCGTTTTTTGTGTTGATCTGGTCATATCCTTTAGAATATCATGCTGAAAGACCCGACACCCAAAAACTGAAAGACCCCCTCTGAGCTTCCCTTCCTGTTCCTTTCCCTGGGAGCAAACTACTTGGTTTAACCACTTTTAACTTAAGATTTGGTAAATCTATAAAAAAGGACTGAAAACAAGAGTAAAAAGTTTAACAGAATTTATTCCAGATCAGTTTTGTTCAGGAAAGAGAACTTGCAGCGAGGCGGCAAAGCTGTGGGTCAAGTCGTCCGTACGCGATGGCATCCAAAAACTGAGCCCAGAACAAGGTCATCTCCAGTCTGTGTGTTGCAGCAGGTAGATGCTTCCTGACAAACCTCTGAGCTCCTGCCCCGATGAATCTATGCCTCAGGATTACAGACATGCTCTTCTTTATCACTATGGCCCTGGGAATGTAAAGGTAAGCCAACGCTACCTACTTCTAAAGCCCCTGTCACACCTTGACGATTTAGGCCAGCGTATGGTTGGTGACCCATGGACAGAGGCCTTAGTCCTCCACGTGGGTGACCTGGGTTCGAATCCAACCTGTGGTCCTTTGCCGCATGACTCTCCCCCTCCCTCATACCCCCTTCCTGTCAGCCTACTGTCAGGAAAATAAGCCATTGTGTCAGTGTATGCTCATACATGGGGCATAAGTTACAGGTACGTTCTCTGATTGTTGACATATGTTAAGTGTAAATTGTGGCCTCTAGCTTTCCCAAAACCTACGAGTAACGTCTGAATAACTTATCAAGAACTTATCTCCAACGCATTTCAACACCGACGTGTTCCAGACGACCGTTGAACGTGTTTCTAACTTACAGCTACTGTATAATGGCATATTGGCAGCGTTTTGGTGTAAAGGGGGTTCACAGGAGGAAACCGTCAGTTCTACTCCAGACTTCATCACTCTATCATAGGGTGAGGGTCAAGGTGAGTGTGTTGGATCCTCCCTGCCTTCACGCCTTTGACCAACAAACTTCCTAGCAGACATGACGCTGAACCTGCTGTGACTGCAAATCTGTCTTTCTTTTTATTTTTATTTATTCTTTATTTTTGCGGGCGTTAAACAGCAGCTAGGTTAATACCGTGACCAAAGACATCTTTTTATGCAGACCGAGCGCTTCCGAGGGCACCGCTGCTCCTGAGGGGAGCAGCTTTAACTGATGCTTCGTAATGCCCATGATATGATGCTTGTACACCACTTAATGGGCATTACGCTGGCGTGCGTTATGCAGTCATATGTGTACTCCATAAATTGAAAAAATACAGAGAAATTTCAGCGTATGCGTAAGCGTTTTAGGATATTCTGGGACATCGGGTATACGCTGGCTAAATCGGCGAGGTATGACAGGGCCCTAACACTACCAGCTGCATGCTTAAAATAGTGCTTATACACAGAATAAAGCCAGCTTAACATTATTTAATGGTGTAGATATACGTTTTAAAGATTAGCCGTGAAAAGTGGCTCCGCCTGCTAACCAATCAGTGATCGACAGCCCTCTGATGTTGTGTTTGCAGTGCGACTTTGAACCGTTTAAACGTCAGAATGTTATGTTTCAGACAGACGTTTGTGTATTTCATTTCTTTTTGGTGGAATTGGTGGAAGAGGATTGTTTTAATGTTTTTATTAACTTTATTTAATTGTAAACAGACATTAAGACATTTTTAATCAGCTTTAATTTAAATTTTGCGCCTAATCTTCACCCTTGTTGCCAATAAAGGAGAGTCTGTCTGGAGAGTCTTACCTGACGATGGGTAGCTTGGTGAAGGGAACCGGAGGGAGCTTCAGTCCATCAGAAAGCGTGATGACCTCCATCCCACCTGGGCACTTAGAGGTGTAGTTCTCCAGACTCTGGGTCACTTCTTTCTTTTCTGTAAATGTCAAACACCAACAACAAGAAAATCAATGACCCATCGGGCTTGATGAAACACCACCACAATTACAACAGAAACATTTTTAAAAGTGACTGAGGAAACCTGGACGGGTTGGGCTTCCTTAGGGGTTTAAATGAATGGCAGATTGATGATGGGGGAGGGGCTCCGCTCTCAGCAAAGGGAGCTCTAGCCTTGAAGGGAAAATCCAACTTTTATTGTATCATCAATACCTTTTGAGAGAACATTACTGCTCAACCAGCCATATAATTTGCTTTGGCTCTGCAGGGTTCAACTGTGTCTATCCACGAAAAGGTCATTGACTGAAAAATAAAAAAGAAACAACTATACAGTCCTACAATCCTTTATAAGAGAACATTTGGAAAATTGCTGCTTTATCATATAAAAAAGAAATCCCCCTCTGCATTATGTATGAGTTGTTTTCTGTACATGGGTTGACCTGAAAGGATAAAGCAAAGTAATTTCATATCTCTCACCAACAGGAACAACGGTTCAAGCAAACCAATACAAGTGTGGCCCCTATAGCAACGGCTCCAATATGAATCTGGAGGCCGGGAAGGCTCGACTGCAGGTCAGAGGGAAGATAATAAACGATGGGCTGAATGAAGGAAAGAACAAAGTAAGAAGTGAAGAGAAAGAGACCAGAGCTGTAAATCCCGCCTCAAAGCTGTTATGATTGATGGTATTGTTTGTTTTTCTACATTAAAACTTGCTGCACAGCAGTAGCGTAGTGTGACCCACTGCAGCAGACAAGATCTGGGCGGTGAAGAAGATAACGAGCAGCCATCAATCAGCTGGTTACCATAGCAGCCAGTTAGGATGCTCCGGATGAGAACAGCATGTCTGACAAACTTAGCTATTTTCAGTGGAAATCTAAAGTTTCATAATTAATTTATATCAAAGATTCTGATCAATTATATAAAAAACTTTTGGGATGGAAAAGCCTTAATTCTAGGATCAAAGGTCTTAGAGAGAAAAAAATATATAGATTTCCAGCCAGGAAATCTTCCTACAAAGATTTATACTCTCGTTTGGTCTTCATATTTTCTCCTGAATCACTAAGCCGTTGTGATCAAAGCTACCTGTAAATTAGGGGTGGAACGGTTCGCAAAATCCACAGTTCGGTTCGGTTCACGCTTTCGTGGTCACGGTTTTCGGTTCGGTTCAGTATATGTTGATTGTTAGCATGACATGTTGGTCGTGTTGCTGTTAGCATAAACAAAACGTGTTGCACAATG
>NW_015150718.1:524956-529874 GCF_000732505.1 Cyprinodon variegatus | reverse complement strand
TTTTTTTTTTTTGAAAATCGATACTAAGAAGTGAAAGATCGATATTATATTGGGCAGCCGAATATCACGATATATTGCCAAAACGATTATTTCCCACACCCCTACTTACTACTGGTGGTTGGCTTTAGTCGCAGTACCGCCACCTTCTGCTTTGGAGTGTAAACGCTTTGCCTATGAGAAAAAGGAGCTGCGCATGAACCGAACGTAACACGCGCGAATCGAACCAAACGGTTCGGACGGTTTTCTGAAACCGTTCCTTCCCTACTATAAATATAAAAATATATGTCATAAGCTTGTTTTTGAACTTTTAAGGATCAATGAAAGTGTCAGGTTGGCCCAGAAACACCGTCTTTGTTACGATTAATAAAAAAACATTTTGAAAAAAATGTTTTCTAGCTCAATTTAAGACCTTGAAATGATCCAGTACCGTTCTGAGCCGATTTTAAATATCTATATGTCCAAATATGACAGGAATCATACTCACTGTATCATAGACATAATGGCTCTTATTTTAGAAAGTAAATATAGATCCGGGTTAGGGGACCATACCAGCCCATCAAAAGGTTAAACTCTTTCAAATCTGAGGCATTTGTTCAGTTTTTCGTTATCGTCTTACAGCTGCAGGATCAGTTAAGTTGCTCCACAGCATTCAAATGTATCCAGGACACCAAAATGGGGTATTTTTGTTCAAAAAGCGTTTTTCTCACTCACCTCCTGTCCACATGAACCCAGCACAGCTCGTTACGAGGCTGACAGTTAGAAAATGCGGCCCAGAAAAAGGCAAAGACACAACTTCACAGCTAGGTTAGAAACACGGAGCAGCTAGTAACACTTCACATCTTTCTCCCAGTGAAAGGCTCTCATCTCCAAGTGTCATCCGTCGGGAGGAATAGGAACACTTAAAGGCAGAGGAAAAGGTGGAACTGAATCATTTTCCTCACAAAACTGTACTTTTATCTGTCATGTAAAGAAAAAATGGGGTAGAATGAAACGACTGACATTTCCACACATTAAATGGGGATTTAGCATTAAAATAAACAAGTTTTCCATTTTTTGAGGTCAGGATATTTTTGGTTCAGTGGGTTTTCTGTGGGAGGTGTGAAGTTAAAGCTTCAGTCGCTACATAGATATTTTTACTCAACAATGATGAGTCAAGCAGAAGGATCAGAGATCCACAATATGACGGTGGTTGGGGATGTGCATTATTAATCGGGTCAAGTAAATGATTGTTCCACTAACAGAATATCTGCTGAAACAGACACCCCATAATGCGGGACATGCTGCAGACGGAGCACATGACCTGACATCCAGCGATGAGAGCCGAATCCTGTGCGTCACTGGGAGGGAATCAGGTTCAAAACGGACGTTTTGTTTTGTGTTTTGGTGATGACAAAATGTATGAATACTAAAACCAAAAAAATCAACCAAAAAAAACAGGAACTCATCTTAATTTCTTATGTATTAAATAATATTTACCTTACGATGCAAAAAGTAATCTTATGCTTAGAAATATGCACAATGCAACCAATTAGTGATTATAAAGACAGATTTTACCTTTCGTTTTATATATCTGTGTGTTTAGAAATTTTATGCAGCCATTTTTTATTTGAAACCAATGAAATAAAACCCTGTCTGATTACTGCATCCATAAGCAACAAAAGACTTTGCCATCAGAAAATCATCATTTAACAGCAGCCCTACCTCCATACAAGCAGAACCAGTCATTTCTATTCAGTTGTTTACCTACTAATAATAATAATAATAATAATGCAACTTTATTGACCTCACAATGGGGAAATTTACTCTCTGCATTTAACCCATTCCCTTGGGGGGGTTGCCTGGTGATCAATCAGGGGATAAGGGTATTGCTCAGGGACCCAGAGTGCAGGATCGAACCAGGTACTTGCAACCTTCTCAGAGCACAAGCACACTGCTCTAACCCACTAGGTCAACACCCCTGTAATAGCAGTGCGTGGTGACAGGGTGTGACACCCCAAATGTATGACGTGTTGTCGGAAAATTTAGATTTCTCTCCTATTATGTATTAATTAATCCTATTTACTCACTATAAAAGTTTTCACTCAGTCTGTTTCACCTTGAAGGCCACGCCATCCAGATCAGAACAGGGCAGAATGTTGTGCCATAAGGGCTGTATGATGAACTGTTGTCCCTTTGAAAAGATATGAATAAATGTGCCGACTGAGTGAAATCCATCGATCCCCGTTTATTTAACTAGGGTGAATAGTTGAATACTTTTTTTCGCACAACAATTTGGCGTTGTCAAGGCAGGATTCTCCTTGACTGATTTTTTCTGAGGACAGCGATTGTCAGAAGTGTCAGGTACCACCGGACACTTATTTTTTTTCCACGACAGACGTCACGCAATGCTATCTATATACTGTCCTATAAGAAATCTGCCCTATATAGATGATGCAAATTAAAAACAATGAGTGCAGATCATGTAGCAGGTTCTCAGTAAAGCCGACTTCAGATATTTTCCATTGTTTAATTTCTGTATTAAACTGTGGAACAGCCCATTAAACTGGCCCCAGATAGGAGAGAAAATAATGGCTGTTCTTCCATTCTTCTACAGCAGAAAGAGTCACTCAGATTTTTAATTAAGGCCAGTCTAATGCTGTTTCTCAATATGTGTACTTCTGAGTTCTCATGTGCTCATGAAACGTGATCAGCCTCAGCCCTGGTACTGTTCCGATTTACAAGCACAGCAGACAGAGAACGGACAAAGTCCCTGGATGTAGTTCTTGCCTCTTTCTCTTTACCCAGCATGCATTAGAGCAGACTTGTCCATTCTTGAGATTGACAGCTGTCCCAGCATGCACTGCAGCAGCAGCAGCTTCCAGTGGAGCGCTCACAGAGCTCAGAGTTTTCAGTTTAAAGTTCTTTTTTTCTGTTGCCGTTGTTCTATAAAAGTAAGTTTTAAGATCATTTGAGGCAAGAACATTCTACTTTTAAACGTCACTATATGGCCTATTTACCTATTTATTGCACAATTTTTAATTGTTTGGATTTTCAGAGGTCCGCGACAACAAACTGAGCTCCAAGGCTAACCGCAGCTAGAGCTTATTTTAGCTCGTCTGCAGCAGCCCTCTCGCAGCATAGCCGTGTGTAGAAGAGCCGCTGACTCTGAAGGCCAGTTTTTTGTTTTATTTGGGAAAATGTTAATTTGATTTGTGTTTGTCTGGCTGTGTTCATTAATATTCTCCCACTAAATGAAGAAAGTTAGAAATTGTTATTATCTAAAGACTATTAATAACAGCAGCTTCAAATGACCCGCCCGTGTGGTGACGTCACGAGTGCGAATCCATTCTAATTGGCCCGTATTTATGCTGCGTGCTCCCGTTCTCCCAGAGGCCGTACTTTCCTGTGTTCTTCTCAAGAATATACGAGTATGGACACAAGCCCATACTCGCGATCTTGTGAATTGAGGAACCGCTTCAGTTTCTTGGGGTCGAGAGGCGCAAATGTAGCTAAACATAGCAAGTGACTGAAAATAAGAGCAGCTAGATATCTGTTGAACTTGGGACCGAAATATGATTCAGTTGTTGTCATCAGATCTGATGTTTGACTTCCAAGGTAAATGAAACCACATGATCAGTATTTGTTCATTAACATTGGGTTTTTTAATGATCAATCCATCATTTTATGCTTTTCTTCATATTAAAAAGATCTAACCCATCTCTGAGCACTTCACCCTCACTTTTCATTCCCCCCTGACTTTAAACCCTCACCTTTAGCTGATTAACTTTATTCAAACACAATTTGTGCTGAGGTCTTCAGTGTTGTCAATTTAAGACATTAGCTCCATTTAAGACATTAGTCCATTTAAAGAATTAAACACTGCTGTGGATGGGAGTAGTTAAAAATATATATTTTTTTGTAGAGACGCTTCAGGGTTTCAGCCTAAATGTGCTCCATCTAACTCACTCTCTAGTTACTAACAGAAGTAAAAGGCCAGTCAGGTCAATCTTTCCTTTAAGGTCGCACCCACTCGGAGTTTGTAATGGAAAATGGGACCAAAAGGTGGCCTGACCCCATGACCTCTACCACACAGCTACAAACTGAAACACAAGAGTAAGTCAAGAGATATCTGGTGGAAAATAAGAATTTATAATCACACAAAGGCAGGACGGAATCAATCTTTTTTCAGCATTGATTCATAGTTATGTAAATATAAGTTTAAAAAGCTATTTATAATATTGCATATATGTGACGTCTCCATTGGCAGTAAAGGTCATTTTAAAGTTTCAATCGGTTCCAGGACTGGGTAAAAATATCAATTAATTAGTTAAATGCAATTAAATACAATTAAAAGACTCCAAAAACCCTCTAAAACTTTTAGCTTCATGAATCACCAGTTTTATGTGATTTGCTTCATACTGAAGAAGGCGGACTTTGTGAATATAAAGTAATTTACTTTCTGCTGTATTGGTGCAGTGGCAAACCTTAGAGGTGTTTTGCATCAAAATGGATCAAACGTAGCTACTAACTTGATCATTCTTTTATGGACCATTTGTAATTTAAAAAATCATCACATTTACCACCGTGTCTATGTGTGTATATATTATAAATGCATACATATACTTTTATACTACATTTTTGATCAAAATCTCATCCCAGCTGTTGACAGCGATTAAAAATTCACCATTAGTATTGTTGCGCTATGGCTTTATTTTCAGTGTTTTTTTTATAAAAACATGTGAATCATCCCAGTTTTTTATGCTGCGTTCACACCTCAAGGCGCAGCAAAAGGTCCCGCAGCGCGTCTGAGCAGCTGAAGCAGCGCGTCGAGTGCGTTTAAGCATCTGACGCGCATGGCGTGCCGCAAACGCGCTGCTGTTCGAGATGGAAAAATTTTACTTTTGCTGCTCGACGCGCCGCATCAACCAATCAGAGAAGC
>NW_015150718.1:523091-524424 GCF_000732505.1 Cyprinodon variegatus | reverse complement strand
AAAACATATTAAAACTACTTTATTCCCACTGATCACAGCAAATAAAGCTGCAAGGCAGAGAAAGGATAGAGTAGCTCCGCCCAACGCGCGTCAGACACACTTTTGCACCGCGCAGCCAGAGCAGCAAAGCTGCTTCAGCCGCATGTAAGAACTAACTGGTACAAGCAGCAAAAATGAAGCAGCAGACGCGATTTTGCTGCTCCTGCTGCGTCCGGTGTTAACGTAGCATAAAGGAAAAGTAACAAGCAGCTACTTCAATGTTAACTTAGTACTTTAATGTTTTTACTTTTGTTCTCCATAGCAACTCGCTGTTTATGGAAAATAATCATTAAAATTAATCAACATATGCTCTGAGTATTTATACAAAATCAGCATTGAAAAATGTAAATCAATATTGATTTGAGTTAATATTGAAATTAATGTTGGCTGAAAGAATTCACGTTGATTCTAATTGGGAGCTTCCTAACAGTAATGCCCAGCCCCAGCAGATGTGATGTGTGGTCATCAAAAAAAATTAGTAGCTACGTTTAATATTTTTTTTAAACCAGAATTCAAAACATGACTATAGTTGCACTATCATTACCAAAAGTGCCTTTAATGATTCCTCCAAGTGACACAACTGTAAAGAAGTCAAGGAAGAAGACAGCTCTTCCTATAGCAGATAACAAGCTCACTGTTTTGGGAAGGTATAGTTGTGTCTGCAACTTTTACACCTCCTCACAGTGGGAAGACCAAAAGCCTGCATCCAGCTGTATGGCTGTCATCCTACTGTGCTCAGTCACCAAGCAATCAGTCTGGATAATCTAATTCTCCCCGGTTCGTTAAACCAATCAAGATTTGAAAGGGAACAAGAATTAATGCTCATCTGCAACAACATTAGTGAATTCTTGATCAGCTTTAAGGAAATCAGCAGCTAAACTAAAGGTTTGACGGATCCAAAGTTCTCCTGAACTACTCCAGCAGGGGAAAGGGTGAAGATACTGCAGAGGAACGTACAGCATGGATTTCAGTGAAACAACACTGCGGTGAAATTAGAAGGATGCTGCAAGCAAAGCTTAAATAAACATATTAATCCACAAAAACAGACTTGGATGATAAAAAAATAGAAAAAAACAAATCCACAAATCACAACCACAGTCTGGGAGAGATTTTCCAAACAAACAATCAGTCTCTGCAGTGATGGACTCTGCTGTTAGAAAGAGGAAGTAATCAACTTCATATTCCTTCCCACTGTGCTGGACTGGAAACAAGACCTGCTTTAATGCTAACACTTTTTCTCACTATACATTTTCTTTTTGCTGTTTCATCTTGCAAGTATTTATTCTGTTCCAAT
>NW_015150718.1:519930-521483 GCF_000732505.1 Cyprinodon variegatus | reverse complement strand
CTATCTATCTATCTATCTAGATCAGATAGGCATTTAGTCGAGCTGCGTTTGTTTGTAGAATCTGTGATCGACCCAATTGTCTGGTCCAAAAAAGTTAAAAAAAACAATCCACTGGACTTTATTTCCAAGTTTGAAGACGTTTTGCTTCCATCCAGGAGGCTTTTTCCATTCAAAATCACATCTGGTTAGACTGATGTGAAAATAATTTATCAGCATCATCCTTCAAAAGCCTTTATCGGTTGAACAAATATTTATTAAAGAAGAAACAAAGCAATCAATCAAACTACTTGAACAAAGGTTTTGTAGACTATCTTGTGTGAAAATGGGTATGATGTATTTACTAATCAACATTTAAGTTTCCACAAAAATATGCAATTGTGATTTTAATAAATAGTTCAATATTTATTATGTCAATTGGGGCAACAGCATCTGATTGGAAAAGTCATGAAATTCAATATTTTCCCTGAATCTTTTTTAAAGTTATGCAGAAGCTGTTCTAGTCTGTGGCAATAAAGAGAGAGCTGAGCTAAAAAGTGACATTTTAAATTCACCAATAAGTCCATTATCCATCCCTCATGCATGTTTCATGAGCTGTTGGAAACAGCAAAAAGAAGAAGATGGTACAAAAATGATAGAAGTAAAATTCCTCTGCTGGATTGCTGACCCAGTCAGCAGGGATGAGATCAGATGATCAGGAAGAACCAAGACCTACATATGGAGTGAACTTTGTTCCATTATTGTTGCATGCAAAGAACATTTTCTCTAAATGTTGATTTGTAAAAAACATAAAAATCAAAAAGTCAATCCGGAAACAAAATTTTGAAAAATGTCATAATCAGAAAAAAAAAAAAGGTTCTAGCTTTTTTTCACTGACTTTATATTTGAGTTTTCTTTTTTTCATGTATTTAATATTTTATTTTTCACAAATTGTATATTGTTAATTTTCTCTTTCTTTAGAGTGAATTTTGCAAATTGGTTTATTTTCAAATTGTTTTTTACTGATCACATTCTCTTCACTTCAATCCAAATAAAATGTCCATGCAGAAAACAGAACTTAGTCTTTACTCCTCACAGATTTTTTTTTTTTTCATATATATATAAGTATGTGATTTGCAAAACCTAGTCTGGAAAAGGGATATTTGAAAAATTGAGTGTTCAAAAATAAAAAAAAATTAAAATAACAACAAAAACTAGATTAAATTTGAAAAAATTAAATATTTTAAAAGGTTTTTTTTTTTTTTTTTTTCGATTTATGATGTGTGTTCCTTGGTTGAACAATATTGGAACAAAATTCCCTCCATATATGCAGTAGAATCTTTCCCTTCATGGAAGGAAGACATTCAGGTGGTTTGTGAAACTAGGAATTCTGCTCTATAGGTTGGAATTGTGGAGAACCTGGGAGATCAGGCTACAGATAAAAATCAGGGACCAATTGGGGAGTTTATATCTCCAGACTTGTGTGGACATTAAAGGAATAGTACACCCAAAACATGATTAGCCTTCATTTTCTCACCCCTATGCTGAGCAACACTCTGGAGTACTTTTTTGATATC
>NW_015150718.1:517817-519311 GCF_000732505.1 Cyprinodon variegatus | reverse complement strand
GATATCAAAAAAGTACTCCAGAGTGTTGCTCAGCATAGGGGTGAGAAAATGAAGGCTAATCATGTTTTGGGTGTACTATTCCTTTAATACGATTGATACTAAGGTAAAAGAAACATTTGATATATATGAGAAAACAGCAAACTACAGATGAAGGGGAATAGTCGGCCATTTTCAGCTCATAGAAAACCAAAAGAAAAGGCTGAGAAATGGAGTCATAACCAGAAAAAGAAGTGATGAAAGCAGGTCCTGTTTAAATGGGTTTATTCATTTTAACCCAGTGCTGAGATCTTAAACAACTACTGACAGTGGAGAAAATAAAAGGGTTTTATAAAAGCAAGCATAACATCACAACCAACACACAACAAAACAGATATTTCACCAACGTTATTAATTATTAAGACTTTTTCTGAATAGTACTGGAGGAAAAACACCAGCAGGATAAAACGTGTGCTATGCATCTAAAAAATCTAAACAAAACACCCAGAGTGGAAAAGGGAGTGACATTAATCTCCCCCCATAGAAAATTCACAACAAGTAAAAGTCCCTCTTAGTCTCTTCAAAATGAATAAAATAGAAAAAAAGGAGAAAGTGTGAAATGCACCGGTTTACAGGGTTCTTCCTGGAAGAGAGACACCTATTGTCTGTTTAATGGGTAGAAAGGCTGAGAACATATGGTGGAAAGTTTGCTTTACTACATCAGAGCATTAATACATGATAAATGCTACTACTACAGTGCAAAGCAGGTTCCGATTCCAAATTTCAGCAAAATGGGCGTGAAGCTGCAGGTATACGCAGCAATAAGCTTTCTCATTTAGAAAGAAAAAGAAAGTTTCTGTCTCTGAAGTCACGAAACGCCTGTAAGAATCCTGGAAACTTAAAGCCTCTGATGCCAGTCAAGTTCCATTTAATGATATGAGTGGCAGGAGAAAATAGGAGATGAGCTTCATGACAGCACGCCAGTTTTCTTCTGAAGCAATGATGTTTCAAAGAATACTCTGGCTTGAAATGAGCCTCTCCCATTATCATTACGGCGGCATACAAAGCTATGATTCAGCAGCGGGGGGATTTGCTGTAAATTGCATCGAGGCTACGATTCAGAGGGGAAAATGACACAATAATCCGCACCTCTTTAAAGACAATGCTTCAAAAGCAGGATGCCTCAGACAGAAATATGGTCTTTTATTTTTAGCTATCTACTTTAAGGCATGGAGGGAGACAATAAACTCCGCAGCCGTTTGGTTCTGTTTATAGCACGGCTTCAAAAGAGAGAAAAACAGAGACGCATCTACATTGTGGAGGGGATGTCTGATATTTGGAATTTATCAAAATTTTATTCAAAAATGTATTAAAGTTTTTAAACGTGGCTGAATAGTGAAACAGCAACACTGGGTTATGGCTTTGAATCTCTGCATGTGGCCTTTTCTCTGGGTGCTCAGGCTTCCTCACTCAAAATCCAAAAACATGACTAAGGTTGACACACGGGTAGGGCTGGGT
>NW_015150718.1:514336-516660 GCF_000732505.1 Cyprinodon variegatus | reverse complement strand
TATACCTGTTAAACTATATTTTTGTTAAACTGACTTATAAGATCAAACAAAACAGATTACTTAATAGAAAAGGATAAATAAAACTTTTAAAGCACTAATATTTGAGTCAGTAACGGACAGGATATGTCACTGCAATAGTTGTCAGACTGTTACTTCTTTTAAATATATTTGAGGTTAACTGTGATACAGCTCTCAGTTTTTAGTATAATGAACTATCAGTGCAGGGAGACATTTTGTGCTGCTCAAGGTACTTTTAAACAGGCGGTTCTGGTTCTGGATGCTCTGGGAGAAATGTTGAAACGGTAAGAATAATCCGGACTGGACTCTGAACCAATTAATGTGTCTGTCCATTCTGGATTGACTTTTCTTGCAAACAACAACAAGGCTTTTCTTAGTTCTGCCTTAGTGGTGGATGTTGGTAAGACTGAAAGATAGAGCCTATCCTTGTAGGATGACAAATCATAAACACATCCCTTATGTTGGGTGTTTTCCCCCGGGCTTTAAAACAATAATTATCAAACCATTTTTGAAAAAGAGTAACCTGGACAAATTAGTCCTGCAGAACTACAGACCACTCTCAAATTGCCCCTTTATCACTGAATTTTTTGAAAAAAGAATGTTTCAACAGTTGAATGTCTTCTTCACAATGACCAGCTGCTTTGATGTCTTCCAGTCAGGTTTCCATGACAACCACAGTACATAGACTGCCCAGTTTAAGGTGTTTGATGATATTAGTATAATTTCAGACTCTGGAAGAAGCACAGGGCTGATATTATTGCACCTCAGTGCAGCGTTTGATACTGTTGGTCACTTGATCTTATTAGAGCGTCTGGAAAACTGGGTCTGCCTTTCTGAAACATCGCTGGACTGGTTTAAATCACACCTAAAGATTACAGAATTTTATGTGTCTTTAGGAAACTTTAAATCAGAGACCAGAAAAAACACATGCAGGGTTCCTCACAGCTCCATTCTGGTTCCCCTTCTATTCAATATCTACATCTTCCTTTAGCTCAGATTATAGTAAACACCAACATCAGTTACCATAACTATGCAGACGACACACAGCTTTACATCACAATGTCACCATGTGACTATGAACCCTTGTGAGCGTTGCTACATGCTTAGAAGAGATCAATATGTGGATGCAGCATAATTCAAATGGAAATAACAAAAATGAGGAAATAATCTTCATAACACAAACAGATCCAAAGTTAGTTCACAGCTTCAGTTACTTCAGCTAGAAACCAGTAATTATGGCTGAAATGTTGGTGTCATGATGGAAAAAGCTCTCGGGATCCCTTCGTCTAGAAAAATGTTAAAACCACAAAACAGCAATAGCCATTATTTCTGCTCTATGGACCAAAGCATGACTTTCTTTGACTCGTATCATTCTTCTAATGGGAAATTTATGAAATGTTACCACCTCCTTATATAACATCAAAAGAGAAGTAAATCTAAAATGCCTTTAACTAAACCAGTGGCTGAACACCACGATGTAGTAGATTTAATACTACTACATAGGGCTGGGTTAAAAAAAATCGATTTAATCGATTTGAATCAATTTCCCTTTCAATAGCCCGATATCGATTCATAAAAACCATAAATCGATCCATTATATTACGTCTTTCCATACATTCATGACTTCTCGCGTCCCGCGAGATCTCGTCACTGCGCGAGAGGAGCGCACCAAAACAATATGGCGGAAGCTCTGAAATCATCGCCAAGAAGTTTGAAGGCAGATGTCTGGAAATATTTTGGTTTAAAAAAAACAAAATGACAGCAGTGAACTGGATAAGAGCAAAACGGTTTGCAAGATTTGCCACGCAGAAGTGAGGTAATGTGGAAACACAACTAATCTTCGAAACTCAGCACAAACACAATCTGATTCAGCCCTGAGGCAAATGCAGCTCGAGAAGGCATTTGATATCAAATAACCAGCAAACTCCCCGCATGCCCAGAAAAAAACTAAGGCTATCGTTATATACATCTGCAAAGACTTACAACCATACTGCGCGGTTGAAAATGAAGGGTTCCGTGGGCTTATGAAGACACTGGAGCCACGCTACGTTATACCCTCACGCAAACAGTTTAGTGAGGTAATAATCCCAAACATGTACGCACTATTCATTGTGTTTGTTGCCACTTTATTTACACAGCCTGCTGTGTGGTTTGAGTTGATTTGGTCAGGTCATGTTAAATAAAACATACACTCACCGGCCACTTTATTAGGTACCCCATGCTAGTAACCATGCTTGGACCCCCTTTTGCCTTCAGAACTGCCTCAATTCTTCGTGGCATAGATTCAACAAGGTGCTGGAAGCATT
>NW_015150718.1:505951-512180 GCF_000732505.1 Cyprinodon variegatus | reverse complement strand
CATTGACTGTGCATGTAAACTCACTGCTTCTGTCGCGCCAGCTGCCCCCGGTGTGAACGCAGCATAATTCCTAATATAAATATGTAAATTTTTTAGTAATGCTCCAAGTTTGAGCTAGAAGTTTCTACTATTTGCAGCATTGGTTCTTCTGAGAATGTCTTCCATATCAAGGAAACGAAAAAATAATTGTGAATCGAATCGAATCGATTTGGAAAATCTGAATCGATACCCAGCCCTACTACTACAAACATACAGGTTTACTTTACTTACACCAGTTTTTTCTTTATAGAACATTTATTCAAGGACCTGATCAGAAACTCAGTCAAACCTAAAGAATCTGTTGGAAAGAGCTGAATACTTTATCATCATCATCATCAAAGCAGCCTTTCTTTCATCTTCAGACATAATCGCTTCGCCATGTTGCTTTCTAAAGGTGTTTTATACAATAAAAGAAATATTATGTCAAGAAAGCTCGGCGTAGTTATTACACTTCTTTCAACTGTGAAGGTCAACCTGAAAAAACCTGCAGTGACTCTGGATGTGACTCAAACAAATTTATGTTCAGGAAAGTTTGCTTTTAATCTGTAATTTAGACCCAAAGGTGACCCAGCTCCTCAGAGCGAGCAATCACACAGCAGATAACAGCACTGAGGGTTCTAATGATTTATAATCTAGATTAATAATCTTATTCTGCTGAGTAAACAGTTCATTCTCAGCTTCAATGAAGAAAGCAAAAACATGCATCTCCAACTTCTAACATCTTCTAGAAAAAAAAACTAAATCATTCCAAAAAAAAAAATCCAACGACTCAGGCCTAAATGATTAAGAAAAACATTTTCAACTCGTTTACAGAGAAAAAAACCTTTGATCAAAATCTGTGCAAGCTTAACTCAGAGGCTGACATACACCTGAACCATCTCCCAGCCATATAAAGGGGAATTATTCTAACTTCAACCTTTTCTAACATGACACTATGGCTTGCTGAACAAGAGGAATGGCAGACAGCCTAAAAACTTCGACATGAAATGAAGCTCATTCGTTTAGTGAGCTTGTTTGGAAGCTAAAGGATGTTTCTGTGTCTTAAAGGACAAAAATCCTCCATTATTTACAGAAATATGTGTCTTAACAGCTAGAAGAGCCTCAATGTTTACAAGGTCAGCTTGTTTTCCTCAATAATGTCTCCCTACCTTAAAACTCACGCTAGGATGTCAAACAAGATTAAACTTTCCTCCATGGTGTTGCTGGTGGATCTTAGTTCTTTTTTTTTAACTAAACAAAAACATAACTGGCTGCAAACTGCACTGCAAGTGCAGCAAACACCAGCTCTGGCTACCATTTCATGGCATTAAACAAAGGTAGCATACACCAATCTCCAGAAACAGGTGGGGTTGATTCCTTTGAAGCCTGGGCTTAAAGCTGGAAGGAGCTCAGAGGGCTGGAACCGTTTACTGACCTTGATCAGACAGGAAATCCAGCATGGTCTGCAGCAGGAAGGACAGGTGGCGCACAGACAGGCCCGGGTTGCCCATGCGGCGGGAGGCGTACACCAGCTCGTGCAGCAGGCGCATCTGTACAGCAGCCCAGCCTCTGTGGGTGCCTGAGAGAAGGATGACAGAGAGAGGGACACAGTCAAACTCAATGCTGACATCTTTCATGTAACATCACTGAAAAATCCCATCATAATGTTCATGATGGCGCAGAGCTACACGCGGAACAACAGCCTTCCACTTTCATCAATCATCTAAAAAGAAAAAACTGTCAGTTTTTGTTAGATTTACCAAAAATCTGAAAATAGAAAGAACAAATTTCTACTTTTAAACCTTTGCTGATTAATGTTTTTGTTCTGTTGTTTTTTTCAGTGGGCTCTATATTATCACCATTGAGATGAACTAATGGTTACATTTAAATAAAGGAAAGGTTTTGATCTTTCTTTGAAAAGCAGCCAAAGCCACAGAATATGAAGCTACTAAACAGATCTTTTTAATTTAATGTGACCCTAGATTTTAATTGGGTCAAACCCATTAACAAGCTTGGAACTTGACTGTTTTTTGTGACTCTGACTATCCCTCTGCTGGAAGGTGACCTTTGGCCTCAGTCTTAAGCCCCATTTACACTACCCTCTGAAAACTGATCTCTGCCGAGCTTGGATCAGTTAACAGTGCCATGCTCGGTTCCTGAAGACCGTTTACACACCACGGTTCATCGCCTCCTAGTGACGATCTACGGTTCTACTATCTAGAAGTAAACAAGCAAACCAACATGGCGACGGCCGTAACATTCAGGCAGTTTGCAGACAGTCAGGCGAAGAAGGCAGCCTGTGGCTAATTTACTTGACATAGTCGGCTTTTGGAAAGTGGTTAAGACAAATGATAGTCTAATCAGGGCTTACAGACACAGGAAACAATGACAGACATTGAGGTTCATCTCACTGCTAAGCAGAATCATCCCTGGAAATCGTGTGGCGCGGCAGAGAAGTTAGTATTTTTATGAATGTCTGAAATTTCATGATTACGGAGGCTGACTGTAAGGAGAGATATCTGAGAACCGAGCCAGAACTGAACCACGCCAAGCCCTACTGGTGAACTAGTACCATGTTAGCGCGGTTCGGTTGTGTCTGGCACGGTTGGGTTCAGTTATGCGTGCCATTTACACTCAACAGTTATCTTGGGCTACGTTCACACTGCAGGCCTTGATGCTCAATTCCGATTTTTTTTTGTGAAATACGATTTGTTGCGTTCCCGTTCATATTTCCAAATATATGAGACTTGTATGTGATCTCCAGTGTGAACTGTAGTCATACAACGCAAGTGTCCCGCATGCGCAGTAGAGGACGCAATAACGTCACAGGCCAGCGTGCTCTATGTTTACGGAAGTAAACATGGATGGTAGCGCTGGAGAACATCAAGCTGTCTTTTCCAAACATAAAAACTCAATCTTTTCAATATGGTTAAAGATAAATACTGCTCTCTGTATCGTCATCCGCCATGGTTGTTCTTTTTCCTGCCGCTTCTGCGTAGCAAGATTCAGAATAGTGACCTTTGTTGGGTATTAATGACATTCAGGTCGGATGAATCTGACCTGCATTTTATATCTCTGCTTCTGTCTCCTTGAACCCCAGTCGGCCTCGGCAGATGGCCGCTCACACTGAGCCTGGTTCTGCTGGACGGTTCTTCCTGTTAAAAGGGAGATTTTCCTCTCCACTGTCGCTACAAGCATGCCGAGTGTGAGGGATTGCATTCAAGTCAATGAGTCGATGCAATCAACTGGTTTTCCTTGGATATAAAACTTTGAATCAATCTGACTGGATGATCTGGTGAACTGTAAAGTGCCTTGAGATGACATGTGTTGTTAATTGCTGCTATAGAAATAAACTGAATTGAATTAATTTTAACTACTAAACTAGCTGACCATGTAGCTGCAAACATTTGGTTTGTTAGATTTTCATGTTTTTGTTGTGAAACATTGGTCAACAAGCATTTTCACTGCTTTACTGTCATTACCCTTAAAATAGAGTCAAACCAAAGGGGAAGATTGAATAAAAGCTAGTTTTAGAAAGTAATGTATTTCATTTGTTGATCTTATAATGAAACTTAACTGTTGATCTATACCCATTAAACATTATGTGTACAGTGTATAGAGAACTTAATTATAACAGCTTCATTCTAAAAGCACTTACAGGATGAGTCCTACTTCTGTTTGACATTCTATTTGGTTGCTTTTTACACATTGTACTTTACTTTCCTCACTTTAATCCATCTTTAAATCTGCTGGATATTAATTTTCCTACACAACAATTTAAACATGGTTTTCTTTTAATAAGGTATATGCATCACTGTTGGTGCAAAATTTGTTGAATATTTTTTTTTTTACCTATGATTTCTCACTGTATTATTTGCTGCTGTTTGAAAGCATTAATGTCGAGAAGTTATTTTGATTATTATAACCATGAAGGGCTGCTTGTTTCATTTCAAGGACAGGACTTTTGTGATCAACTGAACTCTTACTTTGAAGAAAAAAAAAAAAAAAAAGCAAAGATAGCGCATAGTGGGAATTATTGGACTTTCTACAATTAATGGCATAAAATTAAACACCGGTCTGCAGTATTTATACTTTGTGCAGCTTTACACAGCCGTTTACAATGTTTTTAATGATTCTTTGTGCTGTCTGAGTGTGACGGTCATTTGTTTGCACAAATTTTTTCACAATCTGTTTATAGTAGTGATCTTTATGAGCTAAATCACATGAGGTTAATAGATGTTTACGTTTGCAAAAATGTCAACATTCTTTTATCCTTAAGGCTTTCAATGGTGAGCCACAGAGAGGAGAACCTCAATCCAAGATGCAGCGGAGCTCTGCATAAAATCCCGGTTTTCGGCGCCTGCATAATTTCCTGATGAGAGGTTCTTCTAAAAATTTGATGTCATCATATGGCAAGCCCACTTGTCCAAATTGTATTGTACCCATTTCTTAAGAATCAGATCTCTTCTGGGATCTCAACATATTTTTACCTATATTTTATATTATTTTACATTTAATTGGTGATCTAAATTAGTCGAAAGTAGAAAACAATCATTCTCAGTGTTGAAGTTAAGCACTGCATTATAAGACAGTTCTGCCATTTAACAAGCTGACACAAAAAGTCTAATGCTAAGTTCAGACTGCACGCGCTAGAGGCAGCAGAAGCAGCTAGTTTACATGCAAAGTCATTGGCTGATGCACATCAAGGTACATCAAAAGGACCTGCAGCACGTTTTGAGCAGCAGGAGCAGCGTCTCATGAGCTTCTGAGCATCTGACTCGCACGACGCGCTGCAAAAGCAGCAGCTGCTCCAGTTGAGTTGGAAAAATGTAGCTTTTGCTGCTGCAAAGAGAAGCTAATTTGGGAGCTGGCTGCCGCTGAACGGCTCGCAGAACCATTTATATCTAATTTATCTGATATATCATTTTAAATGCCACGATAATCACATTTAATTAATTTCAATGCCAATTAAGGCCTTAATTTAAAAAATAATAATTGAATGACAATGATTTTTAATGACCCTGCTAGAACTGCTTTTGTGACAAAGTATTTGCTATACCTCATCACTCTTAGCCTCTGAACAGATTAGATGTCTGTGTTATAAACTCAGCTAACGTGGCGTCTTCCTACCCTGACATCCACAAGACCCTTGGCCTCCTGAAGAAAACCGAAGAAAATATTTACTGGGGAGGCAAGAGGGCACAGAGGGACGAGGGAGGCCATCTGATAAAGCCATAAATGTTCCTTTACCTTAAACACAATTCATGAAATACTCTAACACTTTTGCAGCTTTCCCTTTATCAGCACTTTTTTCCATGCTAGTTATTCTTTCTGACTCCTTTGGCTTTCTGAACAAACTGCACATGCAGTTCCTCCATAAGCATTTTTATTTTTTGTCTGTAGGGAGAAACTGCACCACCTCGCTCGGCTAAAAATAGCCGACTTCTACCTGTCTGCCAGAACCAGTGTATCTGTAGAAGACAGAAACCCAAAGGTTTCTGGGTTTTTGAAGGCTGTCGCTCTCATTCCAAAACAAAAATAAACTGTTTTAATTTCTCTACTCTCAGCTCTGAAAAAGAGGATTCTTGCCATCCAATCAACACGATGCCAAAATAATGAGTGTGCTGCCAGGTCCTGGTCGCTAACCTAAAGACACCAAATCAACTAGATGCCTCTGACCTGCTGCACAGGGAGATGAAACCCATCATATCACACCTCAAAGCAAAGATAAAACTTCTATAACTCCATTAAAGAAATGGTATATGTTCTGATAGGAGAATATCTATTACTAACCATGTACACCCACCTCCATCTTCAGGAATCTTTTTTCCTAACTTGAGCTTCTTTCTGAAATACCAATAAAATACACTAAAACGTAACTTAGTCCATGTGATAAAATAGCCCCCGACTAAGGGTGGGTATTGGCAAAGAAGTCATGATTCGATTTGAATCACGATTCACATGCCACGATGCGATTCTATCACGATGCATCACGATACTTGAAATATTGCGATGCATTGCAATATTTTCACTGAGCACTGTTAGAAAAAGATACAGCCCTTACCAGTGGCTGACTGGCTAGGTGTGATCTGGATCGTGTCTTCAATTGATACATAACTGAAAGCAACTGAATTCATACATAGCTGTATTTATTGAAACGACTTTTGGAGGTGTTGCCATTAAAACAAATACTGGACAGAAATATTACTAT